>NC_137809.1:2173663-2388663 GCF_963383645.1 Muscardinus avellanarius
CAGCATGACAGGCTCTTTCCCCTATTTCTCCCCTACTCCTCCCCCCTTTCCTGCTTGTGCTGACACTACACTTGTGGTTAACAAAGGGAAAACTGTGCTCCATCTGCATAGCTGGCTAACCTCGACAGTTGCATCCTGGAGATAGTCTTGAGGCTAAACTAAAGAATGTGCAGACGTGCTTGAAGCTGGGTCTTGTGTAAGGATCACTGTGTTCTCTGAAAAACCACAAGTTGCTGATGCTTGCCAAACCTTTGTTCCTTTGTAAGAGCTATAAAAACCCCTGCTCCTGAAGCTTGGGGCTCTCAGCCTCTGTTCAGCTTTGCTGATCATGCTCTGAGTCCCAGCATGCTGGAAGAATAAAACCTTTGCTTTTGCATGAAGAGAGTGGCTTGGGGTCCTCCTTGGTTGTTGCACGGGGCACCGATCTCAACATTTGGAGCTTCCACCGAGATCTCTGACTCATGCGGCGACTTGGATGGCTCCAACCCCTTCTTCGGGTAAGTAATGCCACCTGTTCTGTTTGGTACCATATTTATGATTGATCATTAAATTTACTCAGGTCTGGCAATTTGTCTGGTGATTTCTGTAATTCTGCATTTGACTGGTGTGACTGTTGAATCAGGACCTAGGTGGGGCGTGAGCTCCCCTAGATTCCTCTTCAACTGTGGCTGACAAATGTGTCCGGGCGCCACAAGTCACAACTCTGGGGGATGCCGCAGTGGTGATTGAGGAATCCTGGGGATGTCTGGTGTTCTCCTTTTGGGCAGATCATCTGATACTCTGATACCAGTCACAGATAATGGTGATTTTTGGACCGGTCGGACAGTTTTAATTATCTGTTATAAAAGACACTGGTTGTAATTTTTGTACTTGTTTCATTGTCTTTTTGTGTCCTATCCATATTGCTTTCTTCACCATTATGGGACAAGCTGTCTCTATCCCCCCCACCCCCATCCCTAACCTTGACTCATTGGTCCAATGTTCGTAACAGTGCTCAAAATTAAGCCTGCTCTCCCTCATCTCTATCTAATTGGAAGATAGAAAGACAAATGGGGCAAGGAACCCTGGCTGTCCTTGGGGGAAGGTAAAATGATAGCAACAGCCTGGCTCACACATCCCTGTTATCTCATTCCTCAACATCTGTGTAAACATACGATAAGAGTGGTGGCTGGCCCAGGAGTGGGTGCCAGATAGGGGGGACCCACTCAGTGACTCTGCCCCTTTTGGGAGAGAGTTGGGTGGCTGCCTAGTGGGTCTTGAAATCTGATGAAGTGGGTCCCAAGTAGAAGAAAAACCCCACTCCTGCTTATTTACGTGAATGTTCTGTGTTTTGTTTGTTTGAGATGGCATGATTTTTTGCTATGGTAAAAGTTTTATGATACTGTTTTGTCTTCTATGGTGCTTTTAGTGTTTTGCTTAAACTGATAGTGTTGGAGTAGTTGCCCCATGATAATAGAACATGGTGTTTATTAGTTTGCTTTATGTATGGTGGTTGTGATAGGCTGTTGAAGGAAAAAGGATGAGGTGTAGGTCAGAGAAGGCCTCTGGCCTCTGTTCTGCATCAGATTGCATAGAAAAAGATTCTTCAGTATTGTGCATTCATTTTGTGTGTTTAATTTGCTTTCTAATTATACCTTGGATGATAAGCTGAAGGGAAGCTGAGCAAACTGCCCTGGGGGCAGCCACTGGAAGATTTCTTCCAGCCCCAGAGAGAAGTTCTGTCAGCATCCCACCCCTCACTCGCCCAACAAAAAATTGGGGAAGAAACTACACCTAGCAGGCTTGTGCTGTAAAGTTAAAAAGGTATTTAAGTTGTCTTGTCTTTCTTATCAGGCTGAAGCTCTTTAGAAAGGGACTCCCCTCCCCCAAACCATTTTCTGGTTGCTTAGGACATCAGTTCTCTGAAATGGGGAAAAGAAGAAAACACCTTGGCTAACTCCATTTCTCTAAAGGAAATGTTTAAAATATGGTGGCTAAACTGCAGAGATTTAAACCCGGTATATTTAATAGCTAATCAGTTGATTCTCTGTCTCCCTCCTGTGTCCCCAGCACCGCCTCTGAATAGGGCGGGCTAGGAGGCTGCCTGGGCAGAGTTGATGGGTGCCCTGAGAGTGGGGCAGAATGCTGGCTGGAGCCTGTGGGAATGGCTGGCTTTGGGAGGCATTCTCCAGGAAAAAGGATCCCTGCTGACCCCTAACCTCCAGACCCTGCTGATGTCAGGAAGTGTCAACCCCAGTGGGTCCTCCAGCCTCGGGGTCCAGGGTCTGGCTGTCTGTGGGAGTCACCAAGCCTCAGCCTGGCCACTGAACATCACAGGTGCAGCTTCAGCAGCCTGGGATCCTCAGGGTCTTAGTGCTGCCAGATTAGCCTCTGCTTGCTGGCTGCACTAAAGTTATTGTTCAAAGTTTTTTATTTCAACCAGTCTTAGCTAAAATAGTAATTTCTAAGGAGCTGTCCAATTAGACCTATATGAATTTTGATTTAATACAATATACATTGCTTTTAAAGTTATTTTTCCCTTGTCAAAATTAATGTTTTTGACACTAATAATGTTTATCTAATGTCTTGGTTTTCTGTAATAATTTATAATACAGTTTTTAAGGTGTGTGATCAAATGTGAGATGCATTGCCTTCTAAATTTTATTCCTTTTGCAGAACTAAGATTTTAAGGTGCTAGTGATATTTACCTAATGTTTTATAATTCAATTATTAAATTGGGGAAATGTAAAATGCAATGCTTTAAAGTGCTCTTAACTTTATAAAGTTTAAAGTAACACTTAAGTCTTTTAAATTTTTTTTTAATTACTGGTATAAAATGGTGGTTTTTTTGGGGGGTTAGCTTGTATGTCATATGGAAAGTAGGGGCTAAAGGAGTGCTTCTGAGAATTAAATCCAGAGACCCCAACAGTCTGCAATGAAGAATGCTTAAAAAGCTCTCCATCAGATGCATTGGAAAAATAATTCTTTAAAACTGGCTTCAAGGTTATTTATCAGAAAACAGTTATGGGACAGATATCTATCAAAGCCCTTTGGACTGCCATAGAGACATATTCACCTATCTGACTCCCTCAAAACCCACCTGCATGCCTGTACCCTAAAGCCGGGTCCCCAACTTCATCCCTGTTCAGCTCGAAGCAGTTTATGACTGAATCAGCATCCTATTTCCTTTGCTAAGCGGTACAGGTATGTGGTAAAAATAAGGAAAATTTAATAAAAATTGGGCTCATGATTGTTAGCAAGAATTATAAAAATCAAAATGTATTTTCTGTGTTTACCTTTGTCCTGACAGGTGTCAGGAATTTACTAGAAAGAGAGAGGAAATGTAACAGTATTGCAAAGAGGCTTCAAAATGTATTAATGTGGCAGTATTTGAAAAATTGCTTTGATAATTTTCAAAGAATAAAATATAGTCAGAGCTTAGGTGCTGTGGATACCAATACAAATAACACAGGGTACAGGCCCACCTTGGAATTTGAAGCATGTACTGTCCACATGTGTCCTTAAAGAGTTTGGGGGCATTTTCTATCTGTCTGCTAAAAATTATGTTTGACTTGAATGAAAATTTCAAAATACAGAGACATATAGGCCTACAAGGTATAGAGGCTGTGGATTAAAGTTCCTTTGTATAACTGGTAATTAATACTGGATTAATACAGCTTGCTTTTTACCTTTAGCCTAAACTGTTATAATAATTTATATGATAGTTTTCTAAATACATGTGTTTGTGTTTTAACACTTGGTGTTAACTAAACTAAGGGTCAGCTTTGACTGACCAAGGTCAATGTTTAAAGCAATATTATAACTCTAGCCTGATGGCTCAGAGACAAGAAAAGATTTTATTATTTGGCCTACATATGAAGGCTTATTCTTGCTACTGGCTCAATCCTCAGCAGCTTTTTGTTCTTAAAGGAAAACTTTGTTAAATGTTTGCTAAATGAGAAAAAATAGTAAGAAGGTACCTTAGTTCATGTGGCTTAAATTGTTAAAGGCTTTAGTTTGTTGAAAATTTAAAAAATATTATTGAAAGATTAACATACTTTGTTTTCTTCAGGCTGAGACAACTACCATCATATTGTCTTCCTGGTAATAGATATTAAATCATAATGTCATTCTAAAGATTCATTATGATGAGATAGATTTAATCCACTGGCTGGTTATTAAAAGAAATAAGTTAGTGAATAGAGATGAGTAAACAAATTGTATCTGTGACCATAATGTACTTATATCTAAAAACTAAAGGTATTGTATATCTAGAGTCATCTAAATGTGCTAAGAAAATTTTAGAAATCAAAAGTTAAAGTTAAGGGTATATGAGTTTTATATTTGTATGTGAACTGATCAATAAGATTTTTTTTATTCAGAGACTTAGCCTTAAGACCTGGTTTAAATCTGTTTGTCCTGACTAATAAATGTCTTATTGTATAAGACACTACAGTTGATGGTCAGGTACCACGTTTATTTTCATTGTTAATGACGTTCTCTAAAATTATAAAATTGTTAATGTTGTTATCTAAAAGATAAAACTATCTGATTTTTATCAATACTGTTAGTTCACATAGACTTATAGTTACCAGTGTAGCCCAGTATAAAATTGGGACAACGGACTACCAGAGTGAGGCCAGTGTAAAAAAAAAATGGTCAATGTGCAGAAAACCCTGATAAATATATAAATAAAATTTAAAATCTGGCTATTATGTTTGATCTAACAAAAATGAGATGTGTATCCTACTGTGTCTCTGGGATGAAGGCCCCCATTAATCAGCTTTTAAGTTTGACCTTTGGGGTGTCTCAACAACAGAAATAGGGTAAACAATGTTAAGCATCAGAGTAGACAGATGCAGACACAGGAACAAGCCCATCTAATAGCCCTACATTGGATAATAAGTCTTTGCCCCCTCATAGATACCAAAGGCTTCTTATAGAGAGAGGGAAAGAAGCTGATGGCCTTTTACTCGATGGTATGAAAAAGATGCCTGGGTGTTGCATCAAGGACTGCTCTGAGAGGAGTCCCATCTGCTTCTGGGCTGTGACAAGCATACTGCCTTTACCTCTGATGGGAAGTGAGGTCATATGCTCCCTCATGGCCACCCTCAAAGACTGAGTACTAAGGATGCCCAAGGCTTGGCAAGGTCCTCTGATCAGCCCTCTGACCAACTGGATAAAGTCTGGGTAAACTCTTGAGGTGACAGGCAACATATTGAATTTCTTTAGGTACCAGGCTTAATTCTCTGCTTGTTCTGTCTCTCCTAGCGTTCTCTACAGTAGAGACTTATTTTGTATCTGGGGTTGACAACATTCAAAGGCCAAATAAATTTATAATGTCTTAAGCTTATAAAAGATAATTTAGTCTAGTCTTGTATGCTAACTGGCCTGATCCTGATGATCCACCTCTAACCCTAATATTAAATGAGTTGCCAAGAAGAGCAGCCTCATGAGTAAAGAAACTCAGTAATCAGGTTATAGTGAGCCCTCCAAACATCTAAAAAAAAAAAAAAGACTAACTCTTTAGGGTACAGGCTACTGTAAAACTTAGATTGGTGATGTTAATTTGTTTCTTATTTTGTTAAAAATGTACAAAATATTTCAAATTATAGAGAGACAGTACAATATCTGAACACTTAAGAAAGGAATACTACATTCCAGAACTATACAGAGCCTGACTGAGAGATGTCAGCCTTTTACCCAGGTCCTTACAGGCTCTCCAAATGGTTAGAGAGCAGACCCACTACCTGGTGTGAGCCACACAATGGGAGACAAGTGCAGATCAACCCAACACCCCAGTTGCACAGCCAGGTGACCTGGTCTGAGTAGCACCCTGGCTGCAGTGAAGGTGAAAGAAAAATGCCACTGGATTCACCGCTCTCAAGTCAAGCAGCTACTGGAGCAGACAACGAGGGTGTTTGGACCATAGACAAAACTGTTGACAAGATTGGACCTTGAAAACACTTCTTCCACATGCATAAAGGACAGACCAACAAGCTTGAGAATGATTCCTCAATATAAAAAAGAAAAAGTGGGGGATGAAAGGGGAATAAAACTAAGAAATGAAAAATAACTAATAAAGTGTGACAGTATCTTTCCCCTGTTTCTCCCTTAATCTTCCTCCCTTATCCTGCTTGTGCTGACACCAAACTTGTGGTTAACAAAGGGAGAACTGTGCTCCAGCTGCATAGCTGGTTAACCTCGACAGTTGCATTCTGGAGATAGTCTTGAGGTTTAACTAAAAAATGTGCAGATGTGCTTGGAGCTGGGTCTTGTGTAAGGATCATTGTGTTCTCGGAAAAACCACAAAGTTGCTGATGCTTGCCAAACCTTTGTTCCTTTGTTTGAAAGACCTATAAAAATCCCTGCTCCTGAAGCTCAGGACTCTCAGACTCTGTTCAGCTTTACTGATCATGCTCTGAGTCCCAGCATGCTGGAAGAATAAAACCTTTGATTTTGCATGAAGAGAGTGGCTTGGGGACCTCCTTGGTTGTTGCGCGGGGCGCCAATTTCAACAGCACCAGTGCCTGAGGTGTGCACCCCTAAGCAGAGTGAACAAAGCCTGTACAGCCCCTTTCTGCTGACCATGGCAGAGAGAGAGGAGGGCATGCCAGTGCCTGTGGTGTGCACCCCTGAGCAGCATGAACAGAGCTCGTGCACCATCAGTGAGAAGACCCCCACTCCCAGCATGGCACCCCCGAACGACCTTGAGGCTGCAGACCCTGACATCACCCGGGGCTGGAGGCAGGCTGGAAAGAGATTACTGGGAAGCATCATGAGAGCCTGCTGCAGCTGCCTGATGGACAAGAAGATTCTCTCTGGATCTAGCCAAGAAGTAAAGAGGTGCCCTAAAAGATTAGGAGCTAAGGTGTCTCCATCTAAAGCAGGCCAGTGAGCAACATCAAGGGGTGCAGAAGACACAGCTGGCCCTTCTCCTGAGCAGTAAAAGCCACCTGCCACTCCAGTGCCTAGTGTGGAGGAGAGACCCAACAGCCTGCCCAGCAAGAGCTGCCCAGCAAGAGCCTGCCCAGCAAGAGCCTGCCCAGCAAGAGCTTGTGAAGCAGAGCCCACCTGCTGCTCCACATCAAAGACATAGGGAGCAAAGACACAGCCCAGTCCCCCTTCTGCCCACCATCACAGAGAAGACAGTGAAGAAGCTGCAGGTGACTCACAGCAGAGTGGACAGGGCCCAGCTGCTGTTCTTCTGTGTTGTGATTTACCTGCGCACCCCACAGCAGACTGGACAGAGCCCGGTTGCTGTTCCTCTGTGTGGTGATTTACCTGCCCATACCACAGCAGAGTGGACAGACCCCGGCTACCATTCCTGTGTGGTGATTTACTGCTCATCAAGAACAGAGTGTACAGAGCCTGGCTGCTGTTCCTCTGTGTGGTGATTTGCGTGTCCATATCACAGCAGAGTGGACAGTGCCCGGCTGCTGTTCCTCTGTGTGGTGATTTACTCGCGCATCCCACAGCAGAGTGGACAGAGCCTGGCTACTGTTCCTGTGTGGTTATTTACCTGTGTACCCTGCAGCATACTGAACAGAGCCTGGCTGCTGTTCCTTTGTGTGGTGATTTACCTCTGCATCTCACAGCAGAGTGGTCAGAGCCCGGCTGCTGTTCCTTTGTGTGGTTATTTACCTGTGCATCCCACAGCAGAGTGGACAGAGCGTGGATACTGTTCCTGTGTGGTGATTTACTGCTCACCCAGAACAGAGTGGACAGAGCCTGGCTGCTGTTCCTCTGTGGTGACTTACCTGTGCATTCCACAGCAGATTGGAGAGAGCCCGGTTGCTGTTCCTCTTTGTGGTGATTTACCTGTCCATATCACAGCAGAGTGGACAGTGCCCAGCTGCTGTTCCTTTATGGTGATTTACCTCTGCACCCTGCAGCAGAGTGGACAGAGCCTTTTTGCTGTTATTCTGTTTGGTGATGTACCTGCACATCCCACAGTAGAGTGGACAAAGCCTGACTGCTGTTCCTCTGTGTGGTGATTTATCTGTGCACCTCGCAACAGTATGGACAGAGCCTGGCTGCTGTTCCTCTGTGTGGTGATTTACCTGTGCACCTTGCAACAGTATGGACAGAGCCTGGATGCTGTTCCTCTGTGTGGTGATTTACCTGCACATCCCACAGCAGAGTGGACAGAGCCCAATTACTGTTCCTGTGTGGTGACTTACCTGTGTACCCTGCAGCAGAGTGAACAAAGCCCGGCTGCTGTTCCTCTGTGTGATGATTTACCTGTCCATACCACAGCAGAGTGGACACAGCTCAGCTGTTGTTCTTCTGTATGGTGATTTACCTGTGTACCCTGCAGCAGAGTGGACAGAGCCCGGCTGCTGTTCCTCTATGCAGTGATTTACCTGTGCCTGGCTGCTGTTCCTTTTTGTGGTGATTTACCTCTGCACCCTGCGGCAGATTGGACAGAGCCTGGCTACTCTTCCTCTGTGCAGTGATTTACCTGAACCCCCTTCAGCAAAGTGGACAGAGCCCAGGTGCTGTTTCTCTGTGCAGATCTGGTGAGAGAACACCCATTTCCATCATGGCACTCAGCACAGACTGAGGTGCCCCAGCCCAGCTTGTTCACCCAAGAAGTATTGTCCACCTGGTAACTCCATGTAAGTCTTCAGCCACAGCCCCTGGCCACACATGTGGTGACTGAGCTGCAGAGTTGGGACCAGGATTTGAAGAGCCTCTGCAGTTGTCTCCTGTTGCCCAAAGATTTGCCCTGGGTCCACCCAAGTATATCTAGTGAAAGGGGAGTAGAAGTGCCCTGTAGTATAGACTTACAAGGTGTCTCCAGTGAAGCAGGCCATTGTGATGGACTCAACCAAGTAGCAAGCACACTACAAAGTTTTCTTTTGCTTATGTTTTTATTTTGTCATTTTGAGTTAATAATTCAGAATTATATGCATTTGTGGGTTTTAGTGTGATGGTTAGACAACTATTTACACTTTGGATGACTAACTCTTCATAATTAACATATCTCTCAGCTCATGGACCCTGAATTGGACCACAGTGGACCCCAACAGGTAGCAGCTACAATGAGATCCTCCAACTCATTGATGTTAGGCTGAGCAGCATGATCTCTACCAGGCAGCAGCTGCAGTCCTCCTGTGACATTCTCTGTCTCTGCACCCTGACTTCTACCAGGACCATGATATGGCTCTGAGACAGACATCTGGGACCTGGGCATCATCTTCCACTATTTGCTCATGAACTCCCTCTCCTCAAGACACCACCTTGAGGCGCTGAAGGAGAAGGCCCTGCAGGAAGCTATAAGATGCCCCCTCACCTTTCCACAGATGTGCATAACATCATCCATCACATGATCACTGTAGACGCAACCCAGAGGCCATCAGGCCAACCGATCCTGGGTCACCCATGGTTGAGCCAAGGTGAGTATTCACCAATTTCTCACATGCCACCTTGATCACAAGAGTCATGTGTTGACCCAAACCCAACCTGGCTGTGTCCACCAGAATATTTGACCTCATAATGGCCACCTAAATGATAGTACAAAAGGGTGAGCCAGGGTGCAGTTCAGGCTAGGCAGAAGCATCAAGGTGTCCAACTCATCCTTCTGTACATGTAAAAGCCATCATCCATCACATATGGACTAAGATACAGCGCAGAAGTCATTGGACAAACTAATCTTGAGGCTCTTCAGGGGAATGATCTAGGGTAATTATTCATGAATTCCTCAAAGTCGCTTCCCAATAACTGAACCCCATGATGATGAGAGTCATACTTTTCTTCAGGTACATCATGCACAGAACCTCATGTCTGTGTCCAACAGAATAATAGGACACTCAGACTATTAGGTCACACCTGCCAGATATTACAAACTTGGTGAGCATGGGTGCACCCCAGTTTAGGGGAACCATCAGGTCAGCTCCATCACTAGCAAATCCTTTTGCATTCTTACTCCCCCCAAAATGGAGAGCAACTGAGGGCTCCCTTCTGACCTCCCCCTTATTTCTCTCTGAGCACTATCTGGCCATTGTTGACACAGAGTCAGGACTGAAGGGGGGCAGAAGGTATAGCCTACTTGTCATTCCTTTGGTAAGTCTGCAGGAGGGTAGAGACAGCCTGCCTGCCATTTCCCTGGGCAGTCTGTGGGAGAGTAGAGAGAACCCATGTGCTCTTCCTCAGTGACACAGCCATGTCCCTTTCTCCCATAAAGTTGGAGAGAGTAGACAGAGACTGCTAACTATTCCAGATCACCCTCACTCCCAGCATGGCCCTACAGCAAGACTTTGAGGACCAAAAGCCAGCTTGTCTTCCTCGGAGTGATTTCCCGAAAAAGACTCTCCATCCACCAGGCAACCCTTTTGTGAAACTGTGACCACTACCATAAAAAACAACGGTGTCAGAAGCAGGTAACCTGGAGAGTTGTGACTGAGATCATAAGGGCCTATCGCTTTTGCCTGTGGTCTTCTAAGTTTTGCCCTACATCTATCCAAGAAAAACCAATAAAAAGGAAATGAAACTGACCCATATTATAAAATTATATGGTGTCTCCAGCAAAAGTAGACTGCTCTCTGAGTTCTACCAGGAACAAGCATAACACTCTGAAAGGGAGATCTAGGTTCTAGGCTTCCTCCTCCACTATTTGCTTAAAAACAGCTGAAAAAGCAGGCCCTACAGGTGTCCACAAATATGCAAACCAGCATCCATCATATGGTGACTAAAGACACAGCCAGAGGTTATTGAACAAACCAATCCTGAGGGACCCAAGGCTGAGCCAGGGTGAGTATTCACAGATTCTTTAGAAACTGCTCCCCAATTACTGACTTCGCGGTGAGAGTCGTGCATTACTTGTGTTATTCTCTACACTGGACATGGCTGTCTGTGTCCATCATTAGGCTACACTGTGGCCACCTGACACATAGTGCAAATATGGTAAGCTCAGGTGCACTCCAGTTTAGGGGGAACCATCAGGCCAGCTCCATCCCCAGCAGATCCTCTGCATTTAGCTTCCCCTATGTGGAGAATATCTAAGGGTTCTCTTTTCTCCTCCTTGTTTTGCCCTCTGAGCTTTCCCTGGTCAAAAAGACCACACAGTCAGGGAAAAAGTGGAGCAGAAGACACAACCTGTCTGCCATTTCCCTGTGCAGTCTGCAGGAAGGTAGAGAGAGCCCAGTGAGCCTTCCTGCCACTCCCAAGCCCAGCCTGGAGGAGAGTAGAGAGAACCCACCTGCTGTTCCCCAGAGGAGACTTTGGTATCAAAGCCACAGCCAGGCCCTCTCCTTTCTCCAGCCCTCTCAGAGGAGACTACAGAGAGCCTGCCTGTCATTCCCCTGAGTAGAAGAGCCTGCTTGCTGTTCCTCTGTGAGGCCCCAGTGAGAACACCTCCACTCTCAGCATGGCCCACCAACATGGCCTTGAGGCTTCCAGGCCAGTTTGTCCTGTGGGGAGAAATTTGCAGAAAAAGACTCACCCTCCACCAGGCAACCCTGCTGGCCACCAGTGTGGTTACCAGCTAGAAGCAGGTAACACAGAGAACTGTGACCTAGACCATAAGGACCTGTTGCTGTTGCCTGCTGGGCCCAAATATTCGATCTGGATCCACCCAAGTAGGTCCAGTAAAAATGAAACAGAAGTTACAAATGTCTCCAGGTTGCTGAGATGGACACCAACAGGTAATGTGCTCTAGCATTTTCTTTCATATTTGCTTCTATTCTATTGCTTTCAGTTGATAAAAGACAATTGCATGCATCCGTGGGTTGTAAGGTGATGGTGGGAAACTGTACACTGTGGAATGACTAACTTCTCCTAATTATAACTCTCAGCTCCTTGGGCCTAGACTTTGACCACAGTGGACTCTGACAGACATCAGCTAGAGTGAGAAGTTCCATCTCATTACTGGGCTGAGCTACAAGATCACCACTGGGCAGCAGCTGTGGTCCTCCTGTGGTGCTCTCCACTTTGCACCTTGAGCTCTACCAGGACCAAACATAAGGCTACAAGATGAACATATGGGGTCTGAGGTCCTCCCTGACAATTTGCTCACAAACTCTCTCTCCTCAGGACACCAATTTTGAGGAGCTGAGCAGAAAGCCCTGCAGGGAAGCTGCACGATGCCCACTCACCTTAACTTTTGCACAAAACATCATTCATCTGATCTTCACTGTAGACCAGATCCAGAGGCCATTGGCCAAACCCATCTGAGATACCCCTGGCTGAGCCTGGGTGAGTATTCTTCAATTCTTCATGAGCCACTTCCCACACTCCTGAACCTTAGAATTTGAATGGTCATGCATTGACTGGGGTCCAAGCCAGAATGGCTGCCTATGTCCAAAAGAATGATCACCCAATGGCCACTGTGGAGATTTTTCTCTGGGACTTGGAAGGGAGAGACCTGAGAGGGGAAATCAAACAGCTACCTGATGGACAGCTGCCCTGAACACTGGACAGTTGGCTGATGACCAGCTGTCCTGAAATGAAAGCACCAGCTACCTGATGAGTAGCCTTACTGAAATGTAATTGCCTGATGAGAAACTACCCTGAAATGAAAGCACAGACAATCGCCTGATGAACAACTGACCCAGTTTATTCTCTAAAACCAAGATCTTATGCCCTACACCAGTGAAATTCCTAGTAGAAAAGTGTAAACACCAAAGAACTATAGTGAGACATTAAGTGAAAGACAAGTAAATCACCAATCATAAACAAGACAAAAGAAGGCATGTGACATCACACGTCTTGTGATTAGCTCCATGATTACAGGTCTCATTTTTAAGATCAGCCCCCCCCTGGCTTTGTAGGCGGGCCTTAGAGGGCAAATTCTGGAAGGATAATGGTCACACCCAGCGTTTTGGAGAATTCGACCCTTTGTGGATTCTTCTTTAACTCTTTTGGAACCTTTCATTCCTCAGGCTTTGTCCATGTCCTCTGTCATTTCCCCCTCTTTTGTTAAGCTGAAAGGCTTGAGGTTAGAGGACTTGGATCTGGATAAGTCTCTCCAGACCCACCTGAGTCCTGAAACTACAAGCATAAAACATAGCCCAATAAGTATCAATTGGAATATTCCAGCTGGTGTTTTCACTAAATTTGACAAAGTATTATTTGTCATAATATTATTTAAAGTATTGAAAAATCTATCATCATATTCTGAAGAGAGTACACGAGTTTCAAGAGTTTCTTTGATATCTTTTTTCAAGGCAGTAATATCCAAGGAATTGTTACAAGAAATTCTGGCCAAATGCTGATGAACAGAGTCCCATTTATACTTTGTCTGATTATATTCTAAATTAGTACCACAAATTGACTAATGATCTAATGACATCTCAGAGATTATTGATACTGTGTTTTTACCAATTAATTTTCTATCCATAGAAGAGCTTTTTAAATTTATTTAACTAATTTAACAATTGTTGATCTACTCTAGCTTGTTGTTTCCACAGAGCATAAGATTGTTTATGCCAATTAGTTACAAATTTTTTATTTTGAATAGAATTATGCAACACCATGTCTGCAATGGCTCCCATGGAGGCGATAGCTATAAGTCCTAATGTTCTTAAAATAATCCATTTTATAAAAGTTTTTTTTTTTCCCTACAGAGGAATATATTGATGAAAAGCATGAACAAAAGATGATTATGTAATCTCTGTCTCTGAGAATCATAAGACTTTCTTTAGGCCTATTAAAGTTGACAGATGTATTGACACATGTATGTAATCTACAATCATAGCATGCCACATTATATTGTTGATTTCTCAGAGTACCTATGGCTAGCAGATAAGGGGATTTTTATACACGCCTGCCTCCAGAATTCTGTAGTGTAATTATAGAGTACCTTCATGGAGCTACCACAGAATCATATGCTCTAGCCAATTTTAATGAATGTAAGGCAGCCTCAAGCTTCCATAAATACCACTGCTCTGGCCCTAAAAAGCCAGCAGCCACAATGTGAGGCCTAGTTAGAGCCAAACCTCCACTGTGTCAGAAAATTACACTATTTACCTATTGCCAACAAGGAAACATTTCCCTGGCACTTAGATCTAATGATATTCCAATATACAGTATTACTATTTCAATAAACATCATTATGTTCTTTATCACAATCAGTAAAATATACATATGAACCCAAATCTACAAAAGTAAAATTTCTATGAGTAGCAACACAGGCTAGTTTTGTCCTGCATGTACTCCATTGTAATGGAGCATGATTTTTTTTTCTCCAAGAGACTGCTTTACATGGCAATTCTGAGGGGACTAAAAATTTAGTGGTATACTCATACAATGAGGAGCCATCAAATTGTCAACATCCAACAAGAAAGAAAAAACAGCAAAAAATCCAATATGTATACCCTTCAATTCATTAGCATTTCACCCTCACCATTTGGGAAATAGCAAGACATATGTAAATTTTTCCAAAACAAATAATTAGAGTCTTATATCCCAATATGAAGGTTATCAGTTTTCCTTCCTCATCAGGATAGCTTGGTGGTATCTTTTTCCAGGGAGGTGGCATCATTCCTGAATAGGTGGTGAACACTGGTGGTGCATTATCTGTCAAGTCAACACATTCTAAGTCCAGTAGGTGTATTCATCACCACTCCCCCCTGACGTACAGGACAATATAGCAATCATTGATAAAAACATCTTGTCTGGTGTTACCAATCCTCCAGCTTCTTTTACCACTGTCTCCGCCTTCCTACTTAGAATATTTGTGCTCACATCAGGTAGGATTTCTTTTTGTATATGTGTGCCCGGTGAAGCTGGAGCCATATGTTTTTTATCTTTCTTTCTCCACTAGAGTGTTTGGCCAGGCATCCAGAATAGCTTGCAATTATCTACAGAAACAAGAGCATCAAGTCTGCCTAGGAAATATAATTTTCCTGGCTTTCATTCATTAGTGTAATCTTTTAACCCAAACAGCTTGATGTTGTAATGACATATTTTTTGTATGGAAATGTTTTTCTGCTCTGATGATATCAGAGGAATTTTTTTTAAATTTTAGATAATTTAAAGTATAAAGAATTGTATATAAGGCCTCTCTAGGATCCATACTCCCCCTCTTTTGTTAATAAGAAGCTTAATAGTAGCATTAGTACATTTAACTAAAGTTTGACCTTGGGGGTTGTATGGGATCCCAGTAACACGAGAACTATTTCATTTGTAAGGAACTGTTTTAATGCTTTGGAAGTAAAAGCTGGTTCATTATCAGTTTTTATTTGGAGAGGCACTCCCATAATCACAAAAGTATTTATTAATGCTAAGTTTGTTGTTTTAGAAGTTTCACTTTTAGTAGGTACTATCCATATGAAAGAATAATTATAATTACCAGAGCTAATGATTAATGAAGTAAAGAATATGAATAAAGTCCACTTGCCAAAGATCATTAGGTTTTAGGCCCCTAGGGTTGACACCCAGATTGTTTTGTTAGATGAAAAGGCCAGTATACTGGCATACTGGGCAACCCCAGATGATATGTTTGGCCTGAAAAAAGGGGATTTTATATGTTACATGTAATCTATTGGCATTAGATTTGGCATTAGATTGAAAAAACACATGTTTCTTATGAGGAAGGAAAAAATGGAAGACTTCCGGGAAGATGGCGACTGAGAAAAGCGGGGCTTAAGAGCCCCACTAACAACAAATCTCCATTACCACAAAATTAGCACCTTTCAAAGCCAGAAAACAACATCACCAGAGAAACAAAAAAAATCACCAGGCTCCAGAGAGAAAGTGGACTGAGAACAGAGCCACAGAGGAGATCCTCACGCCCAAGGACGCAGCTTCACGCCCAAGGACGTGGCAGCAGTGCCATACTGCCGGCGGCACCTGCAAATTCACGGGACGGCCACAGCAAGCCAAGGGGAGCCACTGAGGAACAGTCAGGCGGGATTTCTCGGTGCACAGGGCATCTAAAGCTCGCAGTGGCTGAGCTCAGCACACGCTGCAGGGATTCAGAGTGGAAATCAAAACCAAGAAAAAAAAAAAAAAAACGCCAGCCCTATAGCCAAGGGTGTATCAGCGGCGCCATATTGCCACCGGTGGCAACAGCACCGAATTCACCAAATTCAGTACAGCTACATCTGCATACTCAAGAACAGTGGGTCAAATTGTGGGCCACAGTGAAGAAATCCCAGTACTGTACTCACTGGAACTTGACCCAGTGGGAGAGGGGCGGTGGCAGTGATATCACACCATAGGAGAATGTGCAACCTGGCACCCCCCCATAGTCTAAAGCAGCCTCTATCGACTCTCTGGGTCGGAGACTCTGTGATACAACCCAGTAAAGGAGTAATGGGGTCTGAGATACTACTGACTCAAGATCCAGAGCACCTTAAGTGAAGTCATAGTGACCCAAGGGAAGAACCCAGAGATGGCACAAACTTCCTAAATCATGGGAAAGAGGAATAATACTGGAGCAATGAATGCTCACAACCCCACAACATCAGAACCCGATAAAACAGAAAATCAGAGATTTCTAGAAGATCAAATCAGGAAAATAACTGTAGAAATAATAGAGGTGCTTCGAAAAGAACTCAGAGAGAGCCAAAAAGAGATAAAGGATGCAATTAATGAAGTAAAGGCCTCAATTCAAAGCACAAACAACCGATTAGAACACATGGAGAACAGAATCTCACTCTTAGAAGATGATCATTCCAAAAATAAATGCATAGTTTCTAATCTAGGGAAAAAATATCCGACAGCAGGAATCTGATATTGAAGAAATATGGGCCCATTTTAAGAGAGCTAACCTAAGAATAATTGGAATAGAGGAGGGAAAAGAAAGTGAAACCAAAGGGATCAACAATCTCTTCAAGGAAGTAATAGCAGAAAATTTTCCAGACATAGAGCAAGAGGTTGATACATAGGTCCAGGAAACTTATAGAACTCCCTTTAGACAGGATCAGAGAAGAGGATCCCCACGCCACATAATTGTCAAAATGACCAATGTGGAAGCCAAGCAGAGAATCTTAAAAGCAACAAAAGCAAAGGGCCAAGTGACATTCAGAGGCAAACCAATTAGAATCACTCCAGACTTCCCAAACCAAGTTTTGAGAGCCAGAAGGGCTTGGAGTAACATATTCCCAATTTTGAAAGAAAACAACTTCCAGCCAAAAATTTCCTACCCAGCAAAACTTTCTATCATATTAGATGGAGAAATAAAAAGCTTCCATGACAAACAGAAACTGAAGGAATTTATGTCTTCAAAACCAGCACTAGAGAAAATACTCAAAGAGATTAACTACAAAGAAGAAATAGGTAACACACATCAGAACTAGAGAAACAAGATTTTCCATCCAACAGACAACTAAGATTGGTTATCTGTGGAGATTCATTATTTATGTTAGTCTTTTACCTATCTCTAAAGGGTATTGTTTGCCTTTATTGTTGTTAATTTTTAGGATTTCTAGTTGGAATATTAATATATCTTCAGATATAGCATTTGTGAAATATTTTATCCCATTCTATTAGTAACTGTTAACTCTGTTTACATTGTCTTTGGATATACAATATGTTTTTTTTATTTTTTAGGGAGTTGGTATACTCTTGTGTTGCCTGTGCCATTGAAATCATAACCAAGAAATCACTGCCAATTTCAATGTTATGAGGTTTTATGACCCAGATTTTCTCCTAAAAGTTTATAGTCTTAAGATTTATATTTAGGTCTTTTATGTATTTAGAGTTAATATTTGTATGTGGGATTAGGTAAGGGTCCAATTTTATTCTTTTCCATGTAATTATTATTTTTCAACAATATTTAGTTAAAAGATTATTATTCCCACTACCAAATATTCGTGGAAACCTTGTCAAAAACAACTTGACAATATAGGGACGAATTTAGCTCTAGGCTTTTATTTAACTCCAATGGCTTATATATCTGCCTTTAGAATAGTACTACACTGTTTCAATTATTTTAGCTTTATATGGTTTGAAAACAGAAAATATATATCTTCTAGCTTTGTTCTTTTTCAAGATCGTTGTGGGTACCTAGAGTCCATATTCCATATTCGGATAGATTTTTTTTTCTGAAAAATAAATATATAAATATATGATATTTTCACCTAAAAATAGAAAAAATAGATTATCTGGTAAGAAAGAAAGCAAAAAGAAATATTGAAATGTTATCTTTAAGTCATCAAAAGCTTGGTATCAGACAAATGAAACTGTTATGTGAAATTATCATTTTTAATTTTTGATAAATTGCCAACATAACTGCACCACAGTTCAAGCACAAGACCACCCAGTTCCCCTCAGTCCATGTTGACAATATGAATGGACTACATTTCAAGTACAGCAGCACCCGTTTCTCCTCAGTCAAATTTCCTCACAACATAACTGGACCACAGTTCAAGCAAAACAACACCTGGTTCTTCATATTCTAATTTGCTGACAACATAACTGGACCACAGTTCCAGCACAAGACCACCCTGTTTTCCTCAGTCCATGCTGAGAAAAAAAGTGGACCACATTTCAAGCATAACAGCCACCATTTCTCTTCACAATGTAACTAGACCACAGTTCAAATTTCCTCACAATATAACTAGACCATAGTTCAAGCACAATAGCACCCATTTCTACTCATTACAATGTGCAGACAACATAAATGGACCACATATCAAAGACAAGTTCACCCATTTTCCCCTCAGTCCATCCTGACAACATAACTAGGCCACAGTTCAAGCACAACAGCACCCGTTTCTTGTCAGTCAAATTTTCTCACAATATAATTGAACCACATTTCAAGCACAAAATACCCATTTCTCCTCAGTCAAATTTGCTGACAACATAACTGGACCACATTTCAAGTGCAAGACCACACAGTACCCCAAAGTCCATGCTGTCAACATAACAGGACAACAGTTCAAGCATAACAGCACCTGTTTCTCCTTAGTAAAGTTTCATCACAACATATTAGGAGTAGAGTTGAAGCACTACAGCACCCATTTTTCCTCAGTTTCCTCACAATATAAGAAAACCACAGTACAATCACAAGACCACCCAGTTCAGCTCAGTCCATGTTGTCAATATAACTGGACCACAGTTCAACAACAACAGCACCCGTTTCTCCTCAGTCAAATTTCCTCAAACATAACAGCGCCACAGTTCAAGCACAACAGCACCTGTTTCTCCTCAGTCAAATTTGTTGAAACTGTAAATAGAACACAGTTCAAGCACAAGACCACCCAATTCCCTTCAGTCCATTCTGACAACATGACTGAACTGCAGTTCAAGTACAACAGCACCCATTTCTCCTTAGTCAAATTTCCTCACAAGATAACTGGACCAAAGTTCCAGCACAATAGATAATGGTCTCCTCAGTCCAATTTTCTGACAACATAAATGAACCACATTTCAAGCTCAAGAAAACCCAGGTTCCATAAGTCAAATTTCTCACAACATAAGTGGACCAGAGTTCAAGCACAACAGCACCTGGTTCTCCTCATTACAATTTGTTGACAACATAACTGGACCACAATTCAAGCACAAGACCACCCAGTTTTCCTTAGTCCATGCTGAGAACACAAGTGGACCGCATTTAAAGCACAACAGGCATCGTTTCTCCCACCTTATACCTAGACCACAGTTCAAATTTTTTCACAATATAACTAGAACACAATTCAAAAACAATAGCACCCATTTGTACTAAGTACAGTTTGCTGGACACATAACTGGACCACACTTCAAGGACAAGATCACTCAGTTCCCATCAGTTCATCCTGACAACATATCTGGACCACAGTTAAAGTACAACAGCACCTGTTTCTCCTAAGTCAAATTTCTCAAAACATAACTGGACTACTGTTCATACTGGACTACAGCAGTGGGTTCTCCTATGTTCAATTTACTGACAACATAACTGGACCAGGTTAAAGCTCAAGACCACCCAGTTCCCATCAGTAATATTTTCTCATAAAATAACTGGACCATTTTTCAAGCACAACAGCACCCAGTTAATCTCAGTCCAATTAGCTGACAACATAATTGGACCACAGTTGAAGCACAAGATCACTGAATTCTCATCAGTCCATGCTGACAACATATCTGGACCACAGTTAAAGCACAACAGCAGCCATTTCTCCTAAGTCAACTTTCCTCATAATATAACTGGACCACACACAAGCACACCAGCAGCAAGGTCTCTTCTGTCCAATTTGCTGACAACAAAACTGGACCACAGTTCAAACACAAGGCTACTCAGTTCCCATCAGTCCATTCTCACAACATAACAGGACCACATTTCAAGTACCACAGCACCAAATTTTTTCTCAAATTTCATCAAAATATAACAGGACCACATTTCAAGCTGAACACCACCCAGTTCCCCTCAGTCCAATTTGTTGGCAACAAAACTGGATCACAGTTCAAGCACAAGACCACATAATTTTCATCAGTTCATGCTGACAACTGGACAACAGTTCAAGCACAACAGCACCCATTTTTTCTCAGTCAAATTTCCTCACAACATAACTAGGCTACAGTTCAAGCACAACAGCTCCCGTTATTTCTCAGTACAATTTGCTGACAAAATAACTGGAACACAATTCAAGCACAAAACCATCCAGTTCCCCTCAGTCCATGCTAACAATATAACTGGGCCACAGTTCAAGCACAACAGCACCAATTTTTCCTAAGTCACATTTTCTCACAACACAATTAGTCCACAGTTCAAGCACAAAAGCACCCATTTCTCCTCAGTCAAATTTGCTGACAACATAACTGTACCACAGTTCAAGCACAAAACCACCCAGTCCCTTCAGTCCATACTGACAAAATAACTGGACCACAGTTCAAAGACAACAGCACTTGTTTCTCCTCAATCAAATTTGCTGACAATATAAATGCACCACAGTTAAGGCACAAGACCACCCAGTTCCTTTAAGTCTATGAGGACAAAATAACTGGACCACAGTTCAAGTACAACAGCACCTGTTTCTACTCAGTAAAATTGGCTGACAATTTAAATGCACCACAGTTCAAGCACAAGACCACCCGTTTATTCTAAGACAAATTTTCTTAAAACATAACTGGACCACTTTTGAAGCACAACACCATCCGGTTCCCCTCAATCCAAGTTGATGACAACATAACTGGACCACAGTTCAAGCACAAGACCACACAGTTCCCCATAGTTCATGCTGTCAACATAACAGGACAATAGTTCAAGCACAACAGCACCTGTTTATCCTAAGACAAATTTCCTCAAAATATAACTGGAATACAGTTCAAGCACCACACTAGCCGGTTGTCTTCTGTCCATTTTTCTGAAAACATAACTGGACCACAATTCAAGCACAAGTCCACCCAGTTCCCATCAGTCCATGCTGGCAACATAACTGGACCACAGTTAAAGTACAACAGCACAACTTTTTCCCCAGTCAAATTCCTTCACAACATAAGTGGACCACAGTTTAAGAACAATGCCACCCCGTTCTCCTCAGGACAATTTGCTGACAATATAACTTGACCAAAGTTCATGCAAAACATCACCAATTTTTCCTCAGTCAAATTTCCTCACAAAATAACTGGAGCACAGTTAAAAAACAAGACCACCCAGTTTCCATCAGTACATGCTGACAATATAATTGGACCAAAGTTCAAGCACAAGAGCACCTGATTCACCTCAAATTTCCTAACATCATAACTGGTACACAGTTCAAGCACAACAGCATTTGTTTCTCTTCAGTCTAATTTTTTGACAATATACCTGGGTCACATTTCAAGCACAAGACCACCCAGGTCACCTCAGTCCATTCTGACAATATAACTGGGCCAGAGTTCTAGCAAAACAGCACCCCTTTCTCCTTAGTCTAATTTGCTGACAATATAAATGAAACACAGTTCAATCATAAGACCACCCAGTTCCCCTCAGTCCATTCTGACAATATGACTGGACTACAGTTCACATACAACAGCAACCATTTCTTTTCAGTCAAATTTCCTCACAACATAACTGGACCACAGTTCCAGCACAATAGATACCAGTCTCCTCAGTCCAATTTGCTGACAACCTAACTTAACCACAGGTCAAGCTCAAGACAACCAAGTTTCTATCAGTCACATTTCTCACAATATAACTGGACCAGAGTTCAAGTGCAAAACCACTCAATTCTCCTCATTCCAACTTGTTGACAACATAACTGTACCACAACTCAAGCACACGACTACCCAGTTCTCATTAGTTCATGCTGACAACATAACTGGACCACAGTTCAAGCACAATAGCCCAGTTTCCCCTCTTCAAATTTTCTCACAACATAACTGGACCACAGTTCAAGCACAACCCACCCTCGTTCTCCATAGTCCAATTTATTGACAACATAAATTGACCACAGTACAAGCACAAGACCACCCAGTTTTCCTCAGACCATGCAGAGAACAAAATTGGACTACATAGCAAGAACAACAGCCACCATTTCTCCTCACAATATAACTATACCACAGTTTAAATTTCCTCCCAAAAAACTAGACCACAGTTCAAATTTCCTCACAAAAACTAGACCACAGTTAAAGAAAAATAGCACCTGTTTCTATTCAGTACAATTTGCTGGCAACATAACTGGACCACACTTCAAGGACAAGACCACTCAGTTCCATCAGTCCATGCTGACAACATATCTGGACCACAGTTAAAGTAAAACAACACCCCTGTTTCTCCTAAGTCAAATTTCTTCAAAACATAACTGGACCACTGTTCAAGCACAACAGCAGTCAGGTCTCCTCTGTCCAATTTACTGAAAACATAACTGGACCACACTTAAAGCTCAAGACCACCCAGTTCCCATAAGTCATATTTTATTACAAAATAACTGGACCATTTTTCAAGCAAAACAGCACCTGGTTCTCCTCAGTCCAATTTGCTGACAACATAACTAGACCACAGTTGAAGCATAGGACCACTGAATTCTCATCAGTCCATGCTGACATTATATCTGGACCACAGTTAAAGCACAACAGCACCCGTTTCTCCTAAGTCAACTTTCCTCCAAATATAACAGGACCACACTTCAAGCACAACAGCAGCTGGGTCTCCTCTGTCCAATTTGCTGAAAACAAAATTGGACCACATTTCAAGCACAAGACCACCCAGTTCCCTTTAGTGCATACTCACATCATAACAGGACCACAGTTCAAGCACCACAGCACCAATTTTTTCTCATTCAAATTTGCTCACAATATAAATGCACCACAGTTCAAGCACAACACCACCGAGTGCCCCTCAGTCCAATTTTCTGGCAACATAACTGGACCACAGTTCAAGCAGAACACCACCCAATTTTCATCAGTCCATGCTGAAAAAATAACTGGACAACAGTTCAAGCACAACAGCACACATTTTTCCTAAGTCAAATTTCCTTACAACATAATTGGTCCACAGTTCAAGCACAAAGCACCCATTTCTCCTCAGTCAAATGTGCTGACAACATAACTGGACCACTGTTCAAGCACAAGACCACGAAGTTCCCATCAGTCCATGCTGACAATATAACTGGACTTCAGTTCAAGAACAACAGCACCTGTTTCTCCTCAGTCAAATTTGCTGACAATATAAATGCACCACAGTTCAAGCACAAGATCACCCACTTCCCCTCAGTGCATTCTGACAACATAAAGTGGACCATAGTTCAAACAACAGACCACCCAGTTCCCCTCAGTCCATGCTTACAACAGAACTGGACCACAGTACAGCACCAGTTTTTCCTCAGCCAAATTTCCTCACAATAGAACTGGACTAGAGTTAAAACACAAGACCACCCAGTTGCACTCAGTCCATGTTGACAACATAACTGGACCACAGTTTGAGCACAACAGCATCCATTCTTCCTCAGTCAAATTTACTCACAAAATGACTGGATGAAACTTCAAGCACAAAAGCACCTGTTTCTCCTAAGACAAATTTATTCAAAACATAACTGGAATACAGTTCAAGCACCACACTAGCTGGTTCTCTTCTGTCCAATTTGCTGAAAACATAACTGGACCACAGTTCAAACACAAGTCCACCCAGTTCCCATCAGTCTCTGCTGGCAAAAAAACAAACAAACAAAAAAAAAAAAACCAGGACAACAGTTAAAGCACAACAGCACACCTTTTTTCTCATTTAAATTTTTTCATAACATTACTGGACCACAGTTCAAGCACACCATCTCCCTTTTCTCCTCAGTCTCATTTGCTGACAATATAACTGGACCACAGTTTAAGCAAAAGAGCACCTGTTTTTCTCAGTCAACTTTCCTCACAAAATAACTAGACCACAGTTAAAGCACAAGACCACCCAGTTCCCATCAGTACATGCTGACAATATAACTAAACCACAGTTCAAGCAAAACAGCACTTGTTTTTCCTGTCAAATTTCCTCACAATATAACTGCTCCAGATTTCAAGAACAAGACCACCCAGTACCTCCCCGTCCATACTGACAACATAACTGGACCACAGTGCAAGCACAAGACCACTCAGTTTCCAACAGTCCATTCTGACAACATAACCGGACCACAGTTCAAGTACAACACGACCCATTTTTCCTGAGTCAAATTTTCTCGCAACATAATTAAACCACAGTTCAAGCATAAAACCACCCGGTTCCCCTCAGTTCAATTTGCTGACAACATAACTGACCACAGATCAAGTACAAGAACATCCAACTTTTCTCATTCAATTCTGACAAAATAACAGGACAACAGCTCAAAAACAACAGCATCCATTTTTGCAGTCAAATTTCCTAACATCATAACTGAACCACAGTTCAAGAACAAGAGCATCTGGTTCTTTTCAGTCAAATTTCCTCACAACATAACTGGACCACAGTTCAAGAACAAGATCACCCAAGTTCCTCAGTCCATTCTGACAATATCACTGGACTACAGTTCAAGTACAGCAGCAACCATTTCTCCTCAGTCAAATTTCCTCAGAACAAAATTGGACCACCGTTCAAGCACAATAGATACTGGTCTCCTCAGTCCAATTTGCTGACAACCTAACTGAACCACAGTTCAAGCTCAAGACAACCCAGTTTCCATCAGTCAAATTTATCACAACATAACTGGACCACAGTTCAAGCAGAACACCACCCAGTTCTCCTCATTCCAATTTGTTGACAACATAACTGGAGCACAATTCAATCACAAGACCACCCAGTTCTCATCTGTTCATGCTAACAACATAACTGAACCACAGTTTAAGCAGAACAGCACCCGTTTCTACTCAGTCAAATGTCCTCAAACATAACTGGATCACTGTTCAAGCACAATAGCACCTGTTTCTTCTAAGACAAATTTCCTCAAAACATAACTGGAAGACAGTTCAAGCACAACACCTCCCTTTTCTCCTCAGTCCAAATTGCTGACCTTAAAACTGGAGCACAGTTCAAGCAAAACAGCACCCATTTTTCCTCAGACAAATTTCCTTACAACATAACTGGACCTCTGTTCAAGCAATAACACAACCGTTTTCCTTTCAAATTTCC
Organism: Muscardinus avellanarius; assembly: GCF_963383645.1. Lineage (NCBI taxonomy): Eukaryota > Metazoa > Chordata > Mammalia > Rodentia > Gliridae > Muscardinus > Muscardinus avellanarius. Next base: position 2,199,075 of record NC_137809.1, read on the forward strand.
TCAAAATATAACTGTACCACAGTTCAAGAACAAGACCACCCAGTTCCTTTAAGTCCGTACTGTCAACATAACTGGACTACAGTGCAAGCAAAAGACCTCCCAGTTTTCAACAGTCTATTCTGACAACATAATTGGACCACAGTTCAAGTACAACACCACCCATTTTTCCTCAGTCAAATACATACTACATAACTGGACCACAGGTCAAGCATAAAACCACCCAGTTAACTTCAGTCCAATTTGCTGACAACATAATGGGACCACAGTTCAAGTACAAGCACACCCAATTTCCCTCAGTCCATGCTGATAAAATAACTGGACAACAGTTCAAGCACAACAGCACCCGTTTTTCCACAGTCAAATTTCCTAACATCATAACTGGACCACAGTTAAAGAACAAGACCTCACAATTTTCATCAGTCTATGCTGACAAAATAACTGGACAAGAGTTGAAGCACAAAGCACTCTTTTTTTCTCAGTCAAATTTCCTCAAACAAAATTGGACCACAGTTCAAGCAAAACAGCACTTGTTTCTCCTCAGTACAATTTGCTGACAGCATAACTGGACCACAGTTCAAGCAAAGGACCACCCAGTTCCCCTCAGTCCATGCTGACAACATAACTCGGCCACAGTTCAAGCACAACAGCAGTTGTTTCTTGTCAGTTAAAATCCTCACAAAATTACTGGACCACACTTAGAGCACACAAACACCCATTTCTCCTCAGTCAAATTTGCTGACAACATAACTGGACCACAATTAAAGCAGAAGACCACAAAGTTTCCATCAGTCCATGTTGACAACATAACTGAACCACAGTTCAAGCACAAGACCACCCAGTTCTCCTCAGTCCATGCTACAACATACCTGGGCCACAGTTAAAGAACAATAGCACCCATTTGGTGTTAGTCAAATTTCCTTACTATATTACTGGACCACAGATCAAGCACAGCAGCACCCATATCTCCTCAGTCAAATTTGCTGGTCATATCAATGGACCACTGTCCAAGCAAAGACCACACAGTTCCCTTCACACTATTTTGACAACAAAAGTGGACTAGAGTTTAAGAAGAAGACCACATAGTTCCTATCAGTCCATGCTGACAACATAACTGGACCACAGTTAAAGCACAAAAGAATCTACTTTTTCCTGAGTCAAATTTCCTCACAACATAACTGGGCCACAGTTTTATCACAACACCACCTGCTTCACCTCAGTGCAATTTAACTGACAATATAATTGGACCAAATTTCAAACACAAGACCACCAAGTTCCCATCAGTCCATGCTGACAACATAACTGGACCACAGTTCAAGCACAAGACCACCAGGTTTCCCTCAGTCCATCCTGACCACATAAATGAACCACAGTTCAAGCACAACAGCACCCTTTTCTCCTCAGTCAAATTTGCTGACAATATAAATGGACCACAGTTCAAGCAGAACAGCACCCAATTTTCCTCAGTCCAATTTGCTGACAACATAACTGGACCAAAATTCAAGCACAAGACCACCAAGTTTCCTCCAGTCCATGATGACAACATAACTCGGCCACAGTTCAAGCACATCAACACCTATTTCTACTCAGTCAAATTTCCTCACAACATAACTGAACAACAGATCAAGCACAAGACCACCCATTTCTACTCAGTCCATGCTGAGAATATAACTGGAACACAGTTTAAGCACAAGACCACAAAGTTCCCATCAGTACATGCTGACAACAAAACTGGACCACAGTTCAAGACCCCGAGAACCCATTTTTTCGGAGTCAAATTTCCACACAGCATTAATGGACCACAGTTCAAGCAACACCACCTGGTTCACCTCAGTGCAATTTGCTGACAACCTAACAGAACCACAGTTCAATCGCAGGACCACGACATTCCCCTCAGTCCATCCTGACAACATAACTGGACCACAATTCATGCACAACAGCAAACGTTTTTTCTCAGACAAATTTCCTCAAAAAATAACTGGACCACACTTCAAAAACACCTGGTTCTCCTTAGTCCAGTTTTATGACAACATAACTGGACCATATTTCAAGCACAAGACCACCCATTCCCTTATGTCCATGCTGACAATATAACTGAGCCACAGTTCAAGAACAACAGCATCCATTTCTCCTCAGTCAAATTATTTCACAACATAACTGGACCACAGTTCAAACAAAACAGCACGTGTTTCTCCTCAGTATAATTTCCTTCACAATATAACTGGACCACAGTTCAAGCAGAAGACCACCCAGTTCCCCTCAGTTCATTCTGACAACATATCTGTACCACAGTTCAAGCACAGACCACCAAGTTTTCCTCATTCCATGCTGACAACGTAACTGGGACACAGTTGAAGCACAAGCACCCATATCTCCCATAGTCCAATTTTCTGACAGCAAAACTGGACCACAGTTCAATCTCAAGACCACCCATTCAACTCAGTCCATGCTGAACATCATAACTGGCCAGATTTCAAGCAAAACAACACCCATTTATTACTCACAGTTTAATTTCCTTACAACATATCTGGACCACAGTTAAGGAACAACAGCACCCATTTTTCCTCAGTCAAATGTGCTGACAAAAAAAACTTCACCACAGTTCAAGCACAAGACCACCCATTTTCCTCAGTCCATGCTGACAATATAACTGGAACACAGTTCAAGCACAATTGCACCTGTTTCTCTTCAGTCAAATTTGCTGACAACAAAACTGGACCACATTTTAAGCACAAGAAAACCCAGTTACCATCAGTCCATGCTGAAAACATAACTAGAACACAGTTCAAACACAACTTACCCAGAGTCTCTTTAGTCAAATTTCAACATAACTGGACCACAGGTCAATCACAACAGAACCCGTTTCTACTCAGTCCAATTTGCTGACAACATAACTGGACTACAGATCAAGCACATGACCACCAGTTCCCCACAGTCCATACTGACAAGTTAACTGGACGACAGTTCAAGCACAACAGCACCTGTTTCTCCTCAGTTAAATTTTGTCACAACATTACTGGACCACAGTTCAAGCACAATATCTGGTGTTTCTCCTCAGTCCAATTTGCTGACAACATAACTGGACTACAGTTCAAGCACAAATGCACCCATTTTTTCTCAGTCAAATATCCTCAGGAAATAACTGGACCACATTCAAGCACAATAGATAATGGTCTCCTCAGTCCAATTTGCTGAAAACATAACTGGACCACAATTCAAGCACAACAGCAGCCATTTTTTGTCAGTCAAATTTTCTCACAACATAAGTGGACCACAGTTAAAGCAAAACAGCACCCATTTCTCCTAAGTCAAAGGTGCTGACAACATAACGGGACCACTGTTCATGCACAACACAACCTGGTTCTCCTCATTCCAATTTGCTAAAACATAACTGGACCACAATTCAAGCACAAGACCACCCAGTTTTCCTCAGTCTATGCTGAGAACACTAGTGGACCACAGTTCAAGCACAACAGACATTTTAAGTCATAATATAACTAGACCACAGTTCAAATTTACTTACAATATAACTATACCACAGTTCAAGCACAATAGCACCAATTTCTACTCAGTACAATTTGCTGGCAACATAACTGGACCACAGTGCAAGCACATGAGGCCCCCATCAGTCTATGCTGACAATATATCTGGACCACAGTAAAAGCACCACAGCACCCATTTCTCCTCAGTAAAATGTGTTGACAACAAAACAGGACAACAGTTCTCAAAAAACACCACCCAGTTCCCATCAGTCCATGCTTAAAACATAACTGGAATACCACAAGGACAATAGCACCAGTTTCTCCTCAGTATAATTTGCTGACAACATAACTGGACCAAAGTTCAAGCACAAGACCACCCAGTTCTCATCAGCCCATTCTGAGAACATTACTAGACCACAGTTCAAGTACAACAGCCCCAGGTTCTCCACAGTTCAATTTGCTGTCAACATAACTGGATCACAGTTCAAGCACAAGAAAAAAATTTCCCTCAGTCCATGCTGACAACAGAAGTTGACCACCATTCTAGCACAAGAGCACCCGTTTCTGCTTAGTCAAATTTCCTCACAATATAACTGGACCACATTTCAAGCATAATAGCACCCTATTCCACTCAGTACAATTTGCTGGCAAAATAACTGAGCCACATTTTAAGCAACCGACCACCCAATTCCCATCAGTCTATGCTGACACCATATGTGGACAACAGTTCAAACACAACAGCACCTGTTTCTCCTAAGTCAAATTTTCTCACAACATAACTGGCCACAGTTCAAGTACAAGAGCACCTGCTTATCCTCAGTCAAGTATGCTGACAATATAAATGGACCACAGTTCAATCACAAGACGAAGCAGTTCCCCTCAGTACATGCTGACAACACAAATTGACCACCGTTCAAGCACAAGAGTACCTGTTTCTGCTTAGTCAAATTTCCTCACAATATAACTGGACCATAGTTCAATCACAACACCCTTTTCTCCTCTGTCACATATGCTGACAATGTAAATGGACATTTCAAGCATAAGACCACCCATTTCCCCTCAGTCCATGCTGACAACACAAGTCGACCACAGTTCTAGCACAAGCACACTCATTTCTGTTTAGTCAAATTTCCTCACAATATAACGACCACAATTCAAGAATAATAGCATTCTATTGCAAACAGTACAATTTGCTGGCAAAATAAATGGACCACATTTCAAGCACAAGACCACCCAATTTCCATCAGTCTATGCTGACACCAAATGTGGACAAGAGTTAAAACACAACAGCACCTGTTTCTCCTAAGTCAAATTTCCTCACAACATAACTGGCCACAGTTCAAGCACAACAGCATCTGTTTATCATCAGTCAAGTTTGCTGACAAATATAAATGGACCACAGTTCAAGCACTAGACTACCCAGTTACCCTAGTCCATTCTGTAACATAACTGGACCACAGTTTAAAATAAAGACCACACAGTTCCATCAGTACATGCTGACAACATAAGTAGACCACAGTTCAAACACAACAGCACCCATTTTTTCTCAGTCAAATTTTCTCAAAACATAACTGGACCACTGTTCAAGCACAAGACCACCCAGTTTTCCTCAGTCCATGGTGAGAACACTAGTGGACCACAGTTCAAGCACAACAGACAATGTTTTACCTCACAATATAACTATACCACAGTTCAAGCACAATAGCACCCATTTCTACTCAGTACAATTTTCTGGCAACATAACTGGCCACAGTGCAAGCACATGACCACCTAGTTCCCATCAGTCTATGCTGACAACATATATGAACCACAGATAAAGCACAACAGCACCCGTTTTTACTCAGGCAAATTTGCTTACAACATAACTGGACACAGTTCAAATGCAGACCAACCAGATTCCCTCAGTCCATGCTGACAACACAAGTGGACCACAGTTCAAGCACAAGACTACCCAGTTTCTCTAAGTCTATGCTGACAACAAAACTAAGCCACAGTTCAAGAACAACAGCACCCATTTTGTGTCAGTCAAATTTCCTTACAATATAAGTGGACCACAGTCCAAGCACAACAGCACCCATTTCTCCTCAGTCAAATATGCTGACAATATAAATGGACCACTGTTAAAGCAAAAGACCACTCAGTTCCCCTCAGTCCATACTGACAACACAAGTGGACCACAGTTCAAGCACAAGACTACCCAGTTTCTCTAAGTCTATGCTGACAACAAAACTAAGCCACAGTTCAAGAACAACAGCACCCATTTTGTGTCAGTCAAATTTTCTTACAATATAAGTGGACCACAGTCCAAGCACAACAGCACCCATTTCTCCTCAGTCAAATATGCTGACAATATAAATGGACCACTGTTAAAGCAAAAGACCACTCACTTCCCCTCAGTCCATGCTGACAACACAAGTGGTCCATGGTTCAAGCACAAGACCACACAGTTCCCAGCAGTACATGCTGACCACATAATAAGACCACAGTTCAAACACAGGAAAACACATTTTTCCTCGAATTTCCTCACAGCAAAACTGAACCAAAGTCCATCACAACACCACCTGGTTAATCTCAGTGCAATTGGCCAACGACATAACTGGAACAAAGTTCAAGCAAAAGACCACCCAGTTTTCCTCATTCCATGCTGACAAAATAACTGGGACACAGTTGAAGCACAACTGCACTCATATCTCCTAAGTCCAAATTGCTGACAACATAACAGGACCACAGTACATGTACAAGACCACCCAGTTCCCCTCAGTCCATGCTGACAACATAACTAGGCCACATTTTAAGCACAACAAGCACCTGGTTTTTGTCAGTCAAATTTTCTCACAACATAACTGGACCACAGTTCAAGCACAACAGCACCTGTTTTTTGTCAGTCAAATTTGCTGACATTAATGGATCACAGTTTTAGCACAACACTGGGCATTTCTCCTCAGCCCATTTTGCTGACAATATAACTGGATTATAGTTCAAGCACAACAGCACCCATTTATCCTCAGTCAAATTTCCTCACAACATAAATGGACCACCCATTTCAAGCACAAGACCACCCAGTTACCATCAATCGATGTGGATAACATAACTGGAACACCATTGAACCACAACATCCACACTTTCTCCTCACAATATAACTAGACCCCAGTTCAAATTTTTTCACAATATAACTATACCACAGTTCAGGCACAATAGCACCCATGTCTCCTAAGTCAAATTTCCTCAAAACATAACTGGACCACAGTTTAAGCACAACAGCATCCATCTCTCCTTTGTCAAATTTCCTGACAACATAACTGGACCACAGTTTGAGCAGAAGACCATCCAATTCCCATCAGTCTATGCTGAAAACATAACAGGACCAAAGTTCAAGCCCAACAGCAACACTTTTTACTCAGTCAAATTTACTCACAACATAACTGGACCACTTTTCAAGCCAACACCACCAGTTCCCTTCAGTAAAATTTGATGACAACATAACTGGACCACAGTTAAAGCACAAGACCACCCAATTTTCCTCAGTCCATGCTGTCAAAACAACTGGACAACACTTCAATCACAACAGTACCAGTTTTTCCTCAGTCAAATTTCTTCACAACAAAATTGGACCACAGTTCAAGCACAACAGCACCCGTTTCTTTTTAGTCTAAATTTCTGACAACACAACTGAAGCACAATATAAGCAAGAAACCACCCAGTTCCTTTCAGTACATGCTGACAACATAACTGGTCCACAGTTCAAAAACAAAAACCCCCTCTACTTGTCAGTCAAATTTCTGTAGAACATAACTGAATCACAGTTCAAGCTCAACAGCATCCGTTTCTCCTCAGTCAAATTTGCTGACAATATAAATGGACCACAGTTCAAGCACAAGACCACCCATTTCCCTTCAGTCCATTCTGACAACATAACTGGACCACAGTTCAAGCACAAACCACACAGTTGCCATTAGTACAAGCTGACAACAAACTGGACCACATTTATAGCACAACAGCATCCATATATCCTCTGTCAAATTTGCTGACAACACAACTAGACCACAGTTCAAGCACAACACCACCTGGTTCACCTCAGTGCAATTTGCTGACAATATAAATGGACCACAATTCAAGCACCACGAAGTTCACATCAGTCCATGCTGACAATATAACTGGACCACAGTTCAAGCACAAGACCACTAGGTTTCCCTTAGTCCATCCTGACAATATAATTGGACCACAGTTCAAGAACAACATCAGCTGTTTCTCCTCAGTTAAATTTGCTGAAATTAAAAATGGACCACATTTCAATCACAAGACAGCCCACTCCCCTCAGTCTATTCTGAGAACATAACTGGACCACAGTTCAAGCAAAAGAACACACAGTTCCCGTCAGTACATGCTGACAAAATAACTGGACCACAGTTCAAGCACAATGGAACCCATTTTTTCTGAGTAAATTTTCTCACAACATAAATGGACCACAGTTCAAGCATAAGACCATGAAGTTTCCATCAGTCCATGCTGACAACCTAACTGGAACACAGTTCAAGCACAAGACCAACAGGTTTCCCTCAGTCCATCCTGACAACATAACTGGACTAGAGTTCAAGCATAACAGCACCCGTTTTTCCTCAGTCAAACTTGCTGGCAACATAACTGAACCACAGTTCAAGCACAAGAACACCCAGTTACTATCAGTCCATGCCGATAACATTATGCGACAACAGTTCAAGTAGAAGACCACACATTTCCCATCAGTACATGCTGACAACATAACTGGACCACAGTTCAAGCACAACAGCATCTGATTTTCTTCAGTAAAATTTCTTCACACATAACTGGATGATAGTTCAAGCACAATACTATCCGGTTCTCTTCAATCCATTTTACTGACAACATAACTGGACTACAGTTCAAGCACAAAAACACCCAGTTCCCCTCAATGCATGCTGACAACATAACTGTACCAAGTCAAACATAACAGCACCCATTTTTCCTAAGTCAAATTTCCTCACAAAATAACTAGACCACAGTTCATGCACAACAGAACATGTTGCTACTCAGTCCAATTTGCTGACAAAATAACTGGATCACAGATCAAGAAATAGACCACCCAGTTCCCCTCAGTCCATGCTGACAAAATAACTGGACCATAGTTCAAGCACAACAGCACCTCTTTCTCCACAGTCAAATTTTCTCACAACATTACTGGACCACAGTTCAAGCACAACACTGGGCCTTTCTCCTCAGTCCAATTTGCTGACAACATAACTGGACAGACTTCAAGCATAAGACAACCCAGTTTTCCTCAGTCCATGATGAATATAAAACTGGATCACATTTGAAGCACAGCACTTCCTGGTTCTCCACAATCCAATTTTCAGTAAACATAACTAGACCACAGATCAAGCACAACAACACCTGTTTTTCCTCAGGCAATTTTCTCACAACATAAGTGGACCACAATTCAAGCACAAGACCATCCTGTTTCTATCTGTCCATGCTGACAATATATTTGTACCACAGTTAAAGCACAAAAACACCCCTTTCTCCTAATTCAAATTTTATCAAAATATAACTGGACCATAGTTCGAGTACAAAAACAGCTAGGTCTCTATCCAATTTGCTGCCAACATAACTGGACCAAGTTCAAGCACCAGACCACCCAATTCACAATATTCTGTGCTGACATCAAGACTGGCCCACAGTTCAAGCACAACAGCACCCTTTTATTCTTAGTCAAATTTTCTCACAACATTACTGGATCACAGTTCAAGCACATTACCACCCAAATATCCTCAGTCCAATTTGCTGACAACATAAGTGGACCACATTTCAAGCACAAGTCCACCCATTTCCCCTCAGCCCATAATGACAAAATAACTGAAAAACATTTCAAGCAGAATAGCACCCGTTTCTCCTCAGTCAAGTTTGCTGACAATATAAATGGACCACAGTACAAGCACATGACCACCCAATTCCCCTCAGTCCATTCTGACAACATAACTGGGCCATGGTTCAAGCACAAGTCCACCCAGTTCCCATTAGTCCATTATGAGAAGAAAACTGGACCACAGTTCAAGCACAAGACCACCAATTTCCCATCAGAACATGCTGACAACATGACTGGACACAGTTCAAGCACAACAGCACCCTTTTCTCCTCAAATTCCTCACAACATAACTGGAGCACAGGCAAAGCACAAAATCATCTGTTTCTTCACAGTCCAGTTTTCGAACAACATAACTTCACCACAGTTCCATCACAAGACCACCCGGTTCCCATCACTAAATGCTGTCAACATATCTGAAGCACAGTTCAAACAGAAGAACACCCAGTTTTCCTCTTTCTATGCTGACAACATAACTGGACCCCAGTTCAACACAACAGCACCTGTTTTTCCTCAGTCAAATTTCTTCACAACATAAATGGACCACAGTTTAAGCAAGTGGACCACAATTCAATCACAACAACACCTGGTTATGATCAGTCAAATTTCCTCAATATATAACTGGACCAGAGTTCAGGCACAAAAGCACCAGTTTCTCCTAATTCCAATTTGCTGACAACAAAACTGAACAAAAATTCAAGCACGAGGTCACCCAGTTCCCCTCAGTCTATGCTGACAACATAACTGAACCACCCTTTAAGCACAACAGCACCTGTTTTTCCTCACTCAAATTCCCTAGGGCAACTCGGTGGTCTTGTGCTTGAACTGTGGTCCAGTTATGTTGTCATCATGGACTATTGGGAACAGGTTGGTCTTGTGCTTGAACTGTGGTCCAGTTGTGTTTTCATCATGGACTGATGCGACCGAAGTGGTCTTGTCCTTGAACTTTGGTCCAGTTATGTAGTCAGCATTGACTGATGGGAACTTGGTGGTGTTGTGTTGAACTGTGGTCCAGTTATGTTGTCAGCATGGACTGATGAGAACTGGGTGTTCATGAGCTTGAACTATGGTCCATTTATGTTTTCAGCCAATTGACTGAGGAGAAATGAGTGCTGTTGTGCCTGAACTCTGGTCCAGTTATGTTGAGGAAATTTGATTGAAGATGTTCGGTTGCTGTTGTGCTTGAACTGTAGTCCAAATATTTTGTGTGGAAATTTGAATGAGAAGAAACAGGTGCTGTTGTGCTTGAACTGTGGTCCAGTTATGTTTTTAGCATGAACTCATGGGCACAGAGTGGTCTTGTGTTTGAACTGTGGTCCACTTATGTTGTCAGAATATAGTGATAGGTATCAGATGGTCTTTTGGTTTAACAGTGGTCCAGTTATATTGTCAGTAAATTGGACTGAGGAGAAACGGGAGTTGTTGTGCTTGAACTGGGGTCCAGTTATGTGGTGAATAAATTTGAGGAGAAATGGGTGCTGTTGTGCTTGAACTGTTTGCAGTTATGTTGTCAGCATGGTCTGATGGGAACTGGATGGTCTTGTGCTTGAACCGTGATCCAGTTATGTTGTCACCGAATGGACTGAGGAGAACCTGGTGGTGTTTTCCTTGAACTCTGGTCCAGTTATTTTGTGAGGAAATTTGACAGAGGGGCCTTGGTGGTCTTTTGCTTGAGCTATGGTCCAGTTATGTTGTCATCATGGACTGAGAGGAACTTGATGGCCTTGTGATTGAACTGTAGTCCTGAAATGTTGTCAGCAAATTGGACTGAGGAGAACCGGGAGGTGTTATACTTGAACTGTAGTCAAGTTATATTTGAGCAAATTTGACTGTGGAAAAACGAGGGTGCTGTGGTGCTTGAACTCTGGTCCAGTTATGTTGTCAGCATGGACTGATGGGAACAGGGTTGTCTTGAGCTTGAACTGTGGTCTAGTTATGTTGTCAGCAAATAGGACTGAGAATAAATGGGTGCTTAAGTGCCTGAACTGTGGTCCAGTGATAATGTGAGGAAATTTGACTGAGGAGAAACTGGTGCTAGTGTGCTGGAACTGGGGCCAGATATTTTGTCATCATGGATGGATGGGAACTGGGTGGACTTATGCTTGAAGTTTGGTCCAGTTATGTTAGCAAATTGGACTGCGGAGAAACAGGTGCTGTTTTGCTTAAATTGTGGTTCAGTTATATTGTGAAAACATTTGACTGAGAATAAATGGGTGCTCATTTCTTTGAACTGTGGTCCATTCATATTGTCAGCAAGTTTGAGGAGAAATTGGTGCTGTTGGGCTTGAACTATGGTCCATTTATATTGTGAGAAAATTTTAATGAGAAATTGGTGCTGTTGTTCTTGAACTGTAGTCCAGTTATGTTGTCAGCATGAACTGATGGGAACTGGCTGTTTTTGAGCTTGAAATGTGGTCCAGTTATGTTGTCAGCACAGGCTGAAGGGAATTGGGTGCTGTTGTGTTAGAACTGTGGTCCAGATATATTGTCAGCATATACTGAGGGGAATTTGGTGCTGTTGTGCTCGAATTGAAGTCCAGGTATGTTGTCAGCTAACTGGACTGTGGAGAACTGCATGGTGTTTTGTGATAATGGTGGTCCAGTTATGTTCTGAGGAAATTTGACTGAGGAGAAATGATTGCTGTTGTCCTTGAACTGTGGTCCAGTTATGTTTTCAGCATATATTGATGAGGACCGGGTGTTCTTGTGCTTGAGCTGTGGTCCTTTTATGTTTTCAGCAAATTTGACTGAGGAAAAAACAAGTGCTTTTTTGCTTGAACTGTGGTCCAGTTATGTGTTCAGCAAATTGGACTGAAGAAAAACAGGTGCCATTGTGCTTGAACTCTGTTCCAGTTATGTTGTGTGGAAGTTTTACAGAGGAAATACAGGTGCTTTTGTGCTTGAACTCTAGTCAAGTTATGTTGTCAGGAAGTTGGACTGAGAGGAATGGATGCTGTTGTGCTTAAACTATGGTCCAGTTATGTTGTCGGTATGGACTGATGGGAACTAGGTGTTCTTGTGCTTTAACTGTGGTTCAGTTAGGTTGTGAGAAATTGGACTGGGGACAAAATGAATGCTGTTCTGCTTAAACTATGGTCCACTTGTGTTAAGGAAATTTGACTGAGGTTATACGAGTGCTATTGTGCCTGAACTTTGGTCCAGTTATGTTTTCAGCATTGACTGAGAGGAATTGGGTGCTGTTCTGCTTGTACTGTGATTCAGGTATGTTGTCTGCATATTGGAGTGGAGAAAATTGGGTGGTATTTTAACTTAATGGTTCTCCAGTTATGTTGTGAAAAATTTGACTGAGGAGAAACAGGTGTGATTGTGCTTGAACTGTTGTCCAGTATATTGTCAGCATGAACTGATGGGCACAAAGTATTCTTGTGTTTGAACTGTCATCCAGTTATATTGTCAGCAAATAATGATGAAACTGTGTGGTCTTTTGGCTGTACTGTGGTCCAGTTATGTTGTGAAGAAATTTGACTGAGGAGAAACAGGTGCTGTTGTGCTTGAACTGTGGTCCAGTTATGTTGTCAGCATGATCTGAGGGGAACTCAGTGGTCTTCTGCTTGAACTGTGGTCAAGTTATGTTTTCAGCATAGACTGAGGGGAATTCAGTGGTCTTCTCCTTGAAGGGTGGTACAGTTATGTTGTCAGCAAATTGGACAGAGGAGAACTGGGTGGTGTCCTGCTTTAAATGTGGTCCAGGTATTTTGTCAGCAGGGAATAATGGGAACTCAGAGGTCTTGTGCTTGAACTGTTGTCCAGTTATGTTGTCAGCATGGACTGCTGGGTATGGGCTTGTCATATGATTGAACTGTGATGCAGGTATGTTGTCAGCCAATTCCACTGAGGAGAAAAAGGTGGTGTTGTGCTTGACCTGTGCTCCTTTATGTTTTGAGAAAAATTGAGGGGAAACAGGTGCTATTGTGTTTAAACTTGGTTCAGTTATGTTGTGAGGACATTTTTCTGAGGAGAAATGGTGCTGTTGTGCTTGAACTGTTATCCAGTTATGTTGTAAGCATGGACTGATGGGTACGGGCTTGTCTTGTAATTGAACTGTGGTGCAGGTATGTTGTCAGCAAATTGGACTGAGGAGAAAAAGGTGGTGTTGTGCTTGACCTGTGCTGTAGTTATGTTTTGAAGAAATTTGAGAAGAAACAGGTGCTCTTGTGCTTGAACTTTGTCCAGTTATGTTGTCACATTGTTCTGATGGTAACTGGGTAGTCTTGTGTTTGAACTGTGGTACAGTTATATTCTCATAATGAACTGATGGAAACTGGGTGGTCTTGTGCTTGAACTGTGGTCCAGTTATGTTGTAACAAATTGGCTGAGAAGAAATGGGTTCTTAAGTGCCTGAACTGTGGTCCAGTTATATTGTGAGGAAATTTTTTTTTTTGGTGTTACTGGGGTTCCTTGAAGCCCTTATACTTCCAGGCTATACCCCCAGACCTATTTTATATTTTTATTTAGAAACAGGGTCTCCAATGACAGTGGGCTTCAAACCTGCGCAATTCTCCTGTTCCCGTCTCTCAAGCACGGGGATTACAAGTGTGCACCACTATGCCCGGCCTATTGTGAGAAAATTTGACTGAGTAAAATCAGGTGCTGTTGTGCTTGAACTCTGGTCCAGTTATGTTGTAAGCATGGACTGTTGGAAACTGGGTGGTCTTGTGCATGAACTGTGGACCAGTTATGTTGTCAGCAAATTGGACTGAGAAGAAATGGGTGCTTAAGTGCCTGAACTGTGGTCCAGTAATATTGAGAGGAAATTTGACTGAGGAGAAATGGGTTCTGTTGTGCTGGAATTGGGGCCAGATATTTTGTCAGCATGGACTGATGGGAACTGGGTGGTTTTGTGCTTGAAATTTGGTCCATTTATGTTGTCAGCAAGTTGGACTGTGGAGAAATTGGTGCTGTTGGGCTTGAACTATGGTCCATTTATGTTGTGAGAAAATTTGAATGAGGAGAAATGGGTGCTTTTGTTTTTGAACCGTGGTCCAGTTATATTGTCAGCATGGATTGATTGGAACTGGGTGTTTTTGAGCTAGAAATGTGGTCCAGTGTCACGTTCCTAAGGCTCCGTCCTGCAGAACCCTGGGAAAGAACACACAAATGCCAAGTCTGTTGATGATGCTTCATTTCTTTAATGCACACAGCAAGCAAATATATATCAGTATCATAACACCTCTCTCATTACCCCACCAACCACAAACTTTCCACAGCTAGGGTATGCATGTTTCTAACCTTCATAGGTGGGCTGGTGGTAGCACGAGGTGCTGCATCACTGATCATCTGTATGGCTCCTGATAGGGCACACTGCACAGGCTCAGGGCACTGCCTGCCTCGTGAGCCTTGTTACTTGGCAAAATGCCTAGGCACCATCTTGAGCCACAACCCCATCCCGGTCTAGCCGAGCGGGCCCCGACATCTCCCTTTTTTTTTTTAATTAAAATTAAGTCTCGGGACCGTGCCTGTCTTAGATTGTCCAACCTCAAGGATCATTCTTACCCATCATTGGGAAAACAATAACATGATTGCTCCTCTGTCTTAGGTTGATATGATCCTGGGGACAATCTTACCGATCTTTGACTACCGATCCAGCATATTGAGCCATATATGAGGAGATGATCCAGCTTCAAGGGCGGCCAGAGCTTGCACCAGCATGTGCTATTGTTCCACAGTTTGTTGTCAAATATACCTGATATATACAACCAGGACACAGCATACTACCACCAGCAAAAAATGCCCAGAATGCCACGCCACCCCAATCTCTTAAGAAGCCCACTGTCCCTTGTATCAGGTCCATCCATTGTTATACTGAGGCAATCTCCACATGGGTAGATTTGATCGTGACAATAGATGCTCAAAGTTCTGTCATAGTCTGTTCAAATTTATGGCTCCAATTTCCCAGAAGCATTCTGCCTATCTGGCAGGATAGATTGTCTGCATGGAAAAAATTCTGATACTGCACAGAGGTTATGCATAATCCAGACAATTTTTGAATACATGTTACCATGGCCATCTGTCTCAAGATGTCTACCTGTTCTTGTAATAGGTCCACTCTTTGATTTACCAACATTATGCCTGCTTTAAGCTGGCCATTTATTTGAGCTTGTTATGAAATGGCAGTAACTGTACTTGAGGATATCTTATTTACATCAGCAGCCATATTAATTGATGTTGCTAAGGCCACAGCAACAGTTGCTGCTGCAGCCACGGAGGCCATAATTATTGCAATAAGAGCACTCACCCCAAAGTCTCTCCTTTCTCGTTTCAGAAGGACTGGGAGGGAATTCTCATCCACCCTAACAGGGAAAGGCACAGCAATAGGCATCCGCAATACTATCAGCCAAGAAAAATAGTAGCATTCTGGCAAAATGTTAAAATACAGGTATCATTAGAGAAAAGTAAGGTATTAATTAATGTGCCATTAGAAACAAGCCAAAAGAAAGGAGCAGCCAGGCAAATAGGAGTAGGGCTAAATGAAATTTGAGGCCCTCTAGAACAATTAACTTTCACGCTGTCCTCAAATGTGCCTGAAAATTTTTGGTAATACCTACAAATTTCTACAGCTCCTCCTAAAATCATGGACATTGCTGCAATGTCTGTACAACCACTTTCTACTCCACAGAGAAGCCACACATGAAAGGGATTAGGTGGTCTATACTGGGTGGGATTTTGCTAGATGAAATTATACCCTCCTCAGGTGTCATTTTGCATAGTGGAGATGCCTGGAGAGAAGCTTATGTCATAATTCGGAGATGCCCAAAACTACTCTAGTATCCTGACAATAGGTCCAGTTCAAAGGCCAATTGCGTGGATCATAACATTTTGGAGCCTACCGTGGTTGAGAAGGAACTGTTTTCTTTTCAGGGTGTTCATATTTGGAAAAGGCTAAAAGAGCTCACCCCTCTAGAATGGTTATGTTTGCTACAGGGCTAGAGTTATTGTAAAGTTGAAATTTCCCCATGGTCTGATTGTACAATTGAATGCAGGGCACAGTGCTAAGGCTAGCATTTGCATTTTCTTGGAAAGAAACAGCATAAAAACACAGACTGCTACTCAAAAATTTGTGGATATATGGTAGCAGAGGTGTACACAGGTAAGGGGAGTGGGAATGCAGAAATAATTCCCCATAAATCCTTTTCACCCATCCCTATATAAAACATTATCAATAGATTCAGCAGTATCCATTTGCTGCTTGGGATCTTTCACTGGCTCCTGTACATGGCACATCAATCTTTCAGGGACCCAAATTGGCGAGTCTTTGTCCCGTGGGAAAACACACACACCAACCCTCGAGCCTATGTTAGCACTGGATCCGGACCATTCCATGCTCCTGTAAGGATATTTTTCTACATTGCTTGACCAGCATAGCGTTCATGAAGTCTATAATGTCTTTCCACCATTTGTCCATCAGCATCCAGCGTTAAAAATTTTAGAATAAATAATATGAAGTTTAGTTTATCTTTTGGTGTTCTCCATTGGGCCCCTGTTTCCCCTTTTTGTTTTATTAAAGCAGACTTTATAGTGGCATGGGCTCGTTCTACTATGCCCTGGCCTGGTGGATTATACGGCAAGCCATGACTTAACTGTACAGCCATTTGGGTGCAAAAATGAAAAAAATCTTTGAGAAATATAAGTAGGCCCATTATCGGTTTTAATTTGGTGAGGGATACCCCAGGCCACAAAAGCCTGCAGGAAATGTGAAATTACATGTTGGGCCTTTTCCCCAGCATGAGCAGAGGCAAAGATAACTCCTGAACATCTATTCCCTACCAACTCCAAGCTTCCACAGCTAGGGCATGCACACTTCTGACTTTCTAATAGGCAGGCTGGTGGTAGCACGAGGTGCTGCGTCACTGATCATTCTGCAGGCACATAGCATGGCACACTGCGCATGCTCAAGGAGACGTCCATCTTGTGAGTCTCATGACTTGCCTGCTAGCCTAGGCGCCATCTTGAATCCACGCTGGCAACAAGCCTGGGTGCCATCTCGGTCCAGCCGAGTGGGCCCCGACATCTCCCCCTTTTTGTTTTATTAAAACAAGGCTCAGGATCGTGCCTGTCTTAGGTTGTCGACCCTCAAGGACCATTCTTACCCGTCATTGGGAGAACAATAGCATGATTGTTTCCCTGTCTTAGGTTGATATGGTCCCGGGGATGATCTTACCCGTCACTGACTACCAATCCAGCATACTGAGCCATATGTGGGGAGATGAGCCAGCTTCAAGGGCTGCCATAGCTTGCACCAATATGCGCTGTTGTTGCAGTGTGTGTTGTCGAGTTCGTCTGATATATCCAACCAGGAAACAGCATGCTACCACCAGCAAGAATGCCCAGAATGCCATGCCACCCCAATCTTTTAAGAATCCCAATGTTCCATATATCAAGTCCATCCATTGTTGTACTGTGGCGACTTCCACATGGGTAGAATTAATTGTAAAGATGGACGCTCGAAGCTCAACCATGGTGTGCTCAAATTCACGACTCCAAGTCCCTAGAAGCATCTTGCATAATTGCCGAGACAAATTACCTGCATGGGAGAAATTCTGATACTGCACATACATTATACATAATCCAGATAATTTATGAATACATGGTACCATGGCCATTTGCCCTAGAATGTCAACCTGTTCTTGTAACAGGTCTACTCTTTGATTTACCATTAATATGCCAGCTTTAAGTTGTCCATTTATTTGAGCTTGCTGAGCCATGGCAGTAGCTGCATGTGAGGATAGGGCATTCATAGTGGCTGCAGTATTTATAGATGTTGCCAAAGCGGCAGCAGCTGTAACTGCTGCGGTCACAGAGGCCACAATTACAGCAATAAGAGCAGAAATTCCAAAATCTCTCTTTTCTCGGTTCAGACAAAACTGGAAGGGAATTTACATTCACTCTTACTGGCCAATGATCTGTTATAGGCAGTCACATTACTACTGCCCGAGGGTGCATAGAAGCATTCCAGCAGAAATTTAGAAAATAGGTATCAATAAAACAACCTAGACTATCATTAACTAAGGAACTATTAGAAACAAGCCAAAACATGGAGTAGTTACACAAACAGGAGTGGGTCCAAACGGGAGTTGTGGTCCCATTGAACAATTAACTTTGATGATATCCTCAAAAGTATCGGAAAAATTCTGAGAATAACTGCAATTTTTTACAGTTCCCCCTAAAATCATAGACAGAGCTGTTATATCAGTACAGCCTCCTGCGATCCCACAGAGAAGCCAAATATTAAAAGGATTGGGCGGCTTATACTGTATAGGATTTTGATATGTATAATTATATCCTGCCCAAGTATGATTGTGCATAGTAGATAGGCCTGGAGAAAAACTTAAATCATAGCCTGAAGAGGCCCAGACTACCTTAGATTCTTGGCAATCAGTCCATTTAAATGGCCAGCTACGTGGGCTATATCATTTTGGAGCCCACCTCAGCTGCAAAGGAGCTGTTTTATTTTCGGGATGTTCATATCTATAAAATGCTAAAGGAGCTTATCCTTCTTACACAGTAACATTTCCTATGGGTCTGGAATCATTAAATGGCTGAAATTTTCCCATAGTTTGATTATATAGCTGCACATATGGATTAGGACTATCATAAGTATCATTCAAAATTTTATTAGCATAAAAACATAAACTGCCACTTAGTTATACTGAAGAATGCATAAGGCTTAATTTCTTCATCAAAGGGAATCCAGGGCAAATTTAAGGAACTATTGGTCGTAAAGAACCGAGGAAAAATGGTGGCAGTGGTGGACACAGGTAAAGAAAGAGGGAAAGCAGAAATAATTCTCCAAAGATCTTTTTCACTCACTCCAATGTTGAACATTACCAACAGAGTTAGCCATATCCATTTGTTGCTTGGCATCTTCCATTGGTTCCTGTACATGGCGCACCAATCTTTCAGGAACCCAAATTGGCGAGTCTTTGTCCT
Organism: Muscardinus avellanarius; assembly: GCF_963383645.1. Taxonomy (NCBI): domain Eukaryota; kingdom Metazoa; phylum Chordata; class Mammalia; order Rodentia; family Gliridae; genus Muscardinus; species Muscardinus avellanarius. Next base: position 2,218,377 of record NC_137809.1, read on the forward strand.
GTGGGAAAACACACACCGACCCTCAAGCCCACGTTAGCACTGGATCCGGACCATTCAATGCTCCTGTAAGAATATCTTTCCACATTCCTTACCCTGCATGGCTCTCATGAGGCCGGTAATGTCTTTCCACTGCTGTTCGTCCATTGGCATCCAACGTTAAAAAATTTAGAATAAATAATATAAGATTTAGTTTATCTTTTGGTGTGGTCCATTGAACCCCTATCTCCCCTTTTTGTTTTATTAAAGCAGATTTAATAGTGGCATGGGCTCGTTCTACTATGCCTTGGCCCTGTGGATTATATGGTAATCCATGATTTAATTGTATAGCCATTTGGGCACAAAAATGAGAAAATCTCTGAGAAACATAAGCAGGTCCATTATCAGTTTTAATTTGGTGAGGGATGCCCCAGGCAGCAAAAGCTTGCAGACAATGGGAAATTACATGTTGGGCCTTTTCTCCAGTATGAGCAAGAGGCAGAGATAACTCTGGAACATGTATCCACGGAAACATGTACATATTTAAGAGAGCCAAATTCAAGAACATGCGTGACATCTATTTGCCATAGGTGAAGAGGTCGCAAACCTCGAGGATTTATTCCTGTAGTAGGCTGTGGCAATAATGTCAAACAATTTTTGCATTGCAATACAATGCATCGAGCTTGTTCTTTAGTGATTTTAAATTTTAGTCTCAGCGTTTGGGAATTTACATGAAATTTATTGTGAAATTCTTGAGCCTGTAAAATTTTGTCTTCATTTGAAAAAATAAGTACAGTTCGAGTATGAAAATCTGCAATAGCATTGCCTTCAGCAAGCGGTCCAGGAAGTCCTGAATGAGCTCGTATGTGGGTTGCATAGAAGGAACATTTTTGGTTCCAAATATAGTGTTGTAACTGAGCCAATAATAAAAGAATAGTAGATTGTCCCTTAATATGCCCTACACATTCAAGGCTATTAAGTGCCTGTACCACATATAAGCTATCTGAAATTAAATTGAATGGAGTGGAATCATAGAGCATAAATACTTGAATCACTGTCAAAATCTCTACTGCCTGTGCTGATGAATGGGGAAAAATAAAAGTTTGTGGATCTGAGCCTTGGATACCATGGCAACACTTTTCTTTTTCATGGCACACAGGAAATGCCCCTGGGGTGGGTAAAATTTTTTGCCCATGGGCTAACCTTGAGTTTCTTCTGTCTGTCAAACTTTCCCTTCTCAGTAAGATATGGCGGCGGACTAGGAGAGGGAGGGGGAGGAGCGGAAGATTCAGGATGTTTCTTTTTTCTGTTATAAGACATTTGGAACCTGCACCAAGATTCTAACAAGGATTCTTCCTCCTTATCTCTTTCTGGTGGAACAGGCCATGTCTCTTGTTCCTCGGAGGAATTGGAGGAGTTGCTTTCAGAGGACTCTTCATCCCTGTGAGAATCTGCCTGTTGACCTTGCTCTGGATTCTCTTCTTTTGCTTCCTCTAAAGCATTAGAGCCTTCATCCAGAACTTGACTATACCTTTCTGTTTTATCTGTCAGGCATGCTTTAATTAAACTCCAGATAGCCAATGTCCCAGGTGGGAGAGCCCCTTCGGCATCGGCCTTAAGAAGATCCTGACCGAGACATTTCCACTGAGAAATGTTAACATATCCTTCTTCCAGAATCCATGGGGCTATGGCTTTAACTGTGCTAAGAAAATTTTCTAAAGTGGCTACTTTCACTTTCACTCCTCCCTTAGACAGAATGTTACAAAGAGCCTCTTTAACCTTCATGGCAGCAACCTTAGACCCCATGATAAATTTTACTTTGTTACAAACTCCTACACCCCTATCGTCACAACACCTGCGAGCCTATCTTCTCAACACCTGCGCGCTTATTGTCGCAATTACCTGCGAGGTTATCGTCGCAATTACCGCAAGCCTATAGTCGCAATTACCTGCGAACTTTCACAGCTGTCCCTCGCTTATCCGCGAGCCTTATCTTATTTTGTCGCTTACCTGCGAACTTCTTGCTATGTTGTTTTTTTCCGGGTTTCAGCGCCACTTATCGTCCCCCTAAGTCTCCGACCCGCAGGGGCTTAGAGAACGACACAGACACCTTTTCAGCTGAAATATGAATTCTTCTTTAATGGATCCTTTTGTCTCTCAATATGTCTGATAATGCGTACAACAAGCACAATATATATCAGCATCAAAATCCCTCCCTCTATTCCCTACCAAATCCAAGCTTCCACAGCTAGGGCATGCACACTTCTGACTTTCTAATAGGCAGGCTGGTGGTAGCACAAGGTGCTGCATCACTGATCATTCTGCAGGCACGTAGCATGGGACACTGTGCATGCTCAAGGAGACGTTCATCTTGTGAGTCTCATGACTTGGCTGCAAGCCTAGGCGCCATCTTGAATCCATGCTGGCAACAAGCCTGGGTGCCATCTCGGTCCAGCCAAGTGGGCCCCAACACATATTAAGCCATGCTCCGGGAGGACCTGTAGAACCAAAGCCCTTATCTTTTCTTGCCATTCCTTGGCTAGGAAAAAGAGAATGCTTTCTAGGCAACAGAATTATCTGAGCAATGTGATCCCCATCATTTATAACAGAAATCCAATGAGGGGAAGAAACTAATATTTTCACATTGCCTGTATAGTCCTGCTCAATAACTCCTGGATGTACCACTAGTCCCGATAAGGTGGTGGAATTTTGACCTAGCAGCAGTCCTACAGTATCAGAAGAAAGGGGTCCATGAAAATCTGAATCTAATTTCTGGGCTCCCATTTCAGGTGTTAATATGAGTCTAGTGTTGGCACAGACATCCAATCCTGCACTTCCCGGGGTGGCTCTCCGAATAGCGGCAGAGGCTGTTGAAACCTGGGAATTTGTCTGATTTTCTGTCCTAGAGGCAGACTGACCTGTTGCACTGCCCCATACATTTGAGGTCCCTGAGGCATGGGACCCCTCTACCCGTTTTTTTTTGCCTAGCACCTTGTTATATAAGGGGAAGGGGATTGCCATCTACATCCCAGCGGGAACAGCACTCCCCAGACCAGTGATTGCACTTTCTACAGCGTGGACATAATTTTGGAGCCCTCGCCAGCATTAGGAAAGGGGCATTAGGGGTGTTCTGTGGGCAGTCTCTTTTAAAGTGACCCTATTGTCCACACTTAAAACATGCCCCTGATATTCCTTTCACTTTTTGCCCATAAGATCTCCCTTGGAGTCCAGCTACTATCGCAGCAGCAATAGCTTGTCCCTGAATAACAGTGTCAATAATGTCTCTGCATAGCTAGAGCCATATTTATAGGCCCTTATTTTTATAGGGATGTATTGAATCCCGACAGGGTTTATTGGCTTGCTCATAAGCTAGCTGTTTAATCAATGGCATGGCAGTGTCCACATCAGGGAACACCCGAGAAGCTGTTTCCACAAGCCAGGATAAAAAAATCAGCAAATGGCTCATTGTGTCTTTGAGTAACTTTTGACAAACTGGCCCCTAAATTACCTGTCCCTGATAACATCTTCCATGCCCTTAATGCTGCTTGATTTATCTGCCCATACACTTGCTGTGGGTACCCATTTTGATTATTTGCAAATGGTCCTTGTCCCATTAGCATATCTAAATTCCAAGCTGGTTTCCCTTCCTGAGCATTAACACGGGCTTGATCAGAGCAATATTCTATATAGGCTGACTTCAAATTAAGATAGGCTTCACCAGACAGTACAGCCCTGCACAAATTCATCCAATCATTTGGAGTCATGGAGTACCTTTCAAAGGATTCTACCAGTGACAAGGTAAATGAGGCCTGCATTTCATATGTGGATACAGCTTCTTTTAATCTTTGTACAATCTTCCAATCTAATGGGTCATGATACCTTTGCTGATTCTGGTCAAGGAAAAAGGAAATGCCCCTGGGGTGGGTAAGATTTCTGCCCATGGGCTGTTCTTGGGTCTCTTCCATCTACCACACTTCCCCTTTTCAGCATGATATGGCGGCAGAACTGGCAAGGGAGGGGTAAGAGCGGAAGGCCCAGAGGGTTCCTCTTTTCTGTTATGTGACACTTGGAGCCTGCGTCACTGTCCTATCAGGGCTTCTTCCTCCTGGTCTCATTCTGGTGGGATGGGCCATATCCCTCATTCCTCCTCAGAGGAATTGCTTTTGGAGGACTCCTCGTCCCTCTGAGGGCCTACCTGTTGGCCATGCCCTGAAATATCCTCTTTTACTTCCTCTAATGCATTAGAGCCTTCGGTCAGCACTTGGTGATACCTCCCTGTTTTATCAGCCAGGCAGGATTTAACTAAATTCCAGATGGCCAGCATCCTTGTGGGCAGAGGCTCTTTGGCATCAGCCTTATGGAGATCATGGACTAGATGCTCCCACTGAGGAATGTTAACATATCCTTCCTCTAGAAACCATGGAGTTACAGTTTTAAAAGTGTTAAGAAAATTTTTGATGGTGTCTGCTTTCACTTTCACTCCTCCCTTAAAAGGAATCTTACAGAGAACCTCTTTGACTATCATAGTAGTAACCTTAGACCCCATGATAAGTCTTGCTTCATTGCAATCTGCGAGCTTTCTACTTTGTCCCTAAATCCTGCGAACTTACACAGTGCTGTCCCTTCGTCGCTTACCTGCGAACTTACCCCACGGCATTCCCGGGTTTTGGCACCACTTGTGTCCCTAAGGCTCCGTCCTGCAGAACCCAGGGAAAGAACATACAAACGCCGAGTCTGTTGATGATGCTTCCTTCCTTTAATGCGCACAGCAAGCAAATATATATCAGTATCATAACCCCTCACTCATCACCCCACCAACCCCAAGCTTTGCACAGCTAGGGCATGCACATTTCTAACCCTCTCATAGGAAGTCTGGTGGTAGCACAAGGCGCTGCCTCACAGATCATCCAAAGGGCACCTGATAGGGCACACTGCGCAGGCTCAGGGCACCACCAGCCTCATGAGCCTTGTGACTTGGCAACGTGCATAGGCACCATCTTGAGCCACCACCCCATCCCAGTCTAGCCGAGTGGGCCCCGACAGTCCAGTTATGTTTTCAACAAATTGGACTGAGTAGAAATAAGTACTGTTGTGCTTGAACTGTTGTCCAGTTATATTGAGGAAATTTGACTGAGGATATATGGGTGCTGTTGTGCTTGAACTGTGGTCCAGGTATGTTTTAGCTAATTGGTCTGTGGAGAACCAGGTGGTGTTTTGCGCTAAAGGTGTTCCAGTTATGTTGTGAGAAAATTTGACTCAGGAGAAATGAGTTCTGTTTTGCTTGAACTGTGGTCCAGTTATGTTGTCAGAATAGACTTAGGGGAACTGGGTGGACTTGTGCTTGAACTGTGGTCCAGGTATGTTTTCTGCAAATTGGTCTGTGGAGAACCGGGTGGTGTTTTGTGCTAACGGTCATCTAGTTATATTGTGAGAAAATTTGACTGAGGAGAAACAGGTGCTGTTGTGCTTGAATTATTGTCCAATTATGTTCTCATCATGGAATGATGGGAACTGGGTGTTTTTGAGCTTGAACATTGGTTCATTTATGTTGTCAACAAATAGAACTAAGGAGAAACTGTTGCTGTTGTGCTTGAACTGTGGTCCAGTTATGTTGAGGAAAATTGACTGAGAATATATGGGTGCTGTTGTGCTTGAGCTGTGGTCCAGGTATGTTGCCAGAAAATTGGACTGCGGAGAACCGGGTGGTGTTTTGTTATAACAGTTGTCGAGTTATATTGTGTGGAAATTTGACTGAGGCAAACAGGTGCTGTTGTGCTTGAACTGTGGTCCAGTTATATTTTGAAGAAATTCGATTAAGTAGAAACGGGTGCTGTTGTGTTTCAACTGTGGTCCAGTTATGTTGTCAGAATGGACTGATGGGCATGGGGTGGTCTTGTGTTTGAACTGAGGTTCAGTTATTTTGTCAACATATAGTGATGGGAACCGGGTGGTCTTTGGTTGAACTGTGGTCCAGTTACTTTGTCAGAAAATTAGACTGAGGAGAAATGGGTGATGTTGGATTGAATTGTGGTTCAGTTATTTTGTGAGGATATTTGATAAGGAGAAACAAGTGCTGCTGTGCTTGAACTGTGATACAGTTATGTTGGAAGCATGGATTGAGGGAAACTGGGTGGTATTGTGCTTCAACTGTGGTCCAGTTATCATGTGTGGAAATATGACCCAGGAGAATTGGGTGGTGTTGTGCTTTAACTGTGGTCCTCTTATGTTGTGAGGAAATTGGACTGAGGAGAAATGGGTGCTGTTGTACTTGAACTTGCTCCACTTTTGTTGTCAGCATGGACTGATGGGAACTGAGTGGTCTTGTTCTTGAACCATGGTCCAGTTGTGTTGTCAACAAATTGGACTCAGGATAACCGGGTGGTGTTTTGCTCGAACTGTGGTCAAGTTATGTTGTCAGGAAATTTGACTGTGGAGAAACGGGTGCTGTTGTGCCTGAACTGTGGTCCAGTCATGTTTGTCAGCATGGTCTTATGGAAACTGGGTGGTATTGCGCTTGAACTGTGGTCCAGTTATATTTTCATCATAAAATGATGGGAACTCAGTGGTCTTGTGCTTCAACTCTTGTCAAGTTATGTTTTGAAGAAAGTTGACTGAGGAGAACTGGGTGGTGTTGTGCTTGAACTGTGGTCCTGTTATATTGTCACCATGGACTGATGGGCATGGGTGGTCTTGTGCTTGAACTCTGGTCCAGTTTTGTTTTCAGCATGGACTGAGGTGAACTGGGTGGTCTTGTGCTTGAACTGTAGTCCAGCTATGTTCTCCGTGAATTGGACTGAGGAGAAATGGCTCCTGTTGTGCTTCAATTGTGGTCCAGTTATGTTGTGAGGAAATTTGACTGAGGAAAAACAGGTGCTGTTTTGCTTGAACTGTGGTAAATTTATGTTGTCAGCAAGGATTGAGGGGAACTGGGTGGCATTGTGCTTGTACTGTGGTTCAGTTATGTTTTCCACAATTTAGACTGAGGAGAACTGGGTGCTGTTTTACTTAAACTGTGGTCCAGTTATGTGTTGGGGTAATTTGTCTGAGGAAGAATGGGTGCTATTGTACATGAAATGTGGTCCATTTTATTGTCAGAAAGTTGGACTGAGGAGAAATGGATGCTGTTGTGATTGAACTGTGATACATTTATGTTGTGAGGAATTTTGAACGAGGAGAAATTGGTGCTGTTTGCTTGAACTGTGGTCCATTTATGTTTTGAGAAAAATTGAATGAGGAGAAAAGGGTGCTGTTTTCTTTGAACTGTGGTCCACTTATATTGTCAGCAATTTGGACTAAGGAGAAATGGCTGCTTTTGTGATTTTTCTGTGATACATTTATGTTTGAGGAAATTTGAATGAGGAGAAATGGGTATGGTTGTGCTTGAACTGTGGTCCAGTTATGTTGTCAGCATGGACTGATGGAGACTGGGTGTTTTTGAGCTTGAAATGTGGTCCAGTTATGTTGTCAGCAAATGACTGAGGAGAACTGGGTGGTGCTGTGCTTAAACTGTGGTCCAGTTATGTTGTGAGAAAATTTGACTGAGGAAAAACATGTGTTGTTTTGCTTAAACTGTGATCCAGTTATGTTGTCAGCATGGACTGATGGGGACTGGGTGGTCTTGTGCATAAACTGTGGTCCATTATGTTGTCAGCAAATTGGACTGAGGAGAAATGGGTGCTTATGTGCCTGAACTGTGGTCCTTTTATATGGTGAGGAAATTTGACTAAGGAGAAATGGGTGATCTTGTGCTGGAATTGGGGCAAGTTATGTTGTCATCATGGATTGATGGAAAGTGGGTGGTCTTGTACTTCAACTTTGGTCCAGTTATGTTGTCAGCAAATTGGACTGAGGAAAAATGGGTGCTGTTTTGCTTGTACTGTTGTCCAGTTATGTTGAGGAAATTTGACTGAGGATATATGGGTGCTGCTGTGCTTGAACTGTGGTCCAGTTATTTTCTGAGGAAATTTGATGAAGAAAAATAAGTGCTGTTGTGCTTGGACTGTGTTAGAGCTATGTTGTCAGCATGAACTAAGGGGAACTGGGTGGTCTTGTTTTTGAACGTTCGTCCATTTATGTTGTCAGTAAATTGGACTGAGGAGAAACAAATGCAGTTGTGATTGAACTGTGATACATTTTTGTTGTGAAGAATTTTGAATGATGAGAAACATATGCTGTTGTGCTTGAACTATGGTCCAGTTATTTTGTCAGCAAGTTGGACTGAGGAGAAACTGGTGCTGTTATTCTTGAACTGTGGTCCAATTATGTTTTGAGAAAATTTGAATGAAAAGAAAAGGGTGCTGTTGTGCTTGAACTGTGGTCCAGTTATATTGTTAGCAAGTTGAACTCAGGAGAAATGGATGCTGTTATGACTGAACTGTGATACATTTATGTTGTCAGCAAGTTGAAATGAGGAGAAATTTGTGCTATTGTCCTTGAACTGTGGTCCAGTTATGTTGTCAGCATGAACTGATGGGAACTGAGTGTTCTTGAGCTAGAACTGTGGTCCAGTTATGTTGTCAGCAAATTGGACTGAGGAGAAACGGTTGCTGTTGTGCTTGAACTGTGGTCCAGTTATGTTGTCAGCATATAGTGATGGGAACCGGGTGTTCTTGTGCTTTATCTATGTTGACATTATGTTTTCAGCAAATTGGAATGAGGAGAACATGTGGGTGTTTTGCTTGGTCAGTGGTTTAGTTATGTTGTTGGAAATTTGACTGAGGAAAAATGGGTGCTGTTGTGCTTGAACTGTGGTCCAGTTATGTTGTCAGCAAGTTGGACTGAGGAGAAACATGGTCTGTTGTGCTTGAACTGTGGTCCATTTATGTTGTGAGGAAATTCGAATTAGGAAAAATGAATGCTGTTGTGTTTGAAATGTTGTCCAGTTATGTGGTCAGCATGGACTAATGGGAACTTGGTGGTCTTGGGCTTGAACTGTGGGCCAGTTATGTTGTCAGCAAGTTGGACTGAGGAGAATTGTGTGCTTTTGTGCTTGAACTATGGTTCAGTTATGTTGTGAGAAAATTTGACTGAGGAGAAACAAGTGCTGTTGTGCTTGAGCTGTGGTCCAGTTAGGTTGTCAGCATTGACTGATGGTCACAGGGTGGTCTTGTGTTTGAACTGAGGTCCAGTTATTTTGTCAGTATATGGTGAGGGGAAACGGGTGGTCTTTTGGTTGAACTGTTGTCCACTTACTTTGTCAGCAAATTGGACTGAGGAGAAACAGGTGTTGTTGTGCTTGAATGTGGTCCAGTTATGTTGTGAGGAAATTTGATGAGAAAAAACGGGTGCTGTTTGCTTGAACTGTGGTACAGTTATCTTGGCAGCATGGACTGTGGGTAACTGTGTGATCTTGTGCTTCAAATGTGTTCCAGTTATTACGTGTAGAAATTTGACTGAGGAGAAATGGGTGCTGTTGTGCTTTAATTGTGGTCCAGTTATGATGTGAGGAAACGGGACTGAGGAGAAACAGGTGCTGTTGTACTTGAACATGCTCCAGTGATGTTGTCAGCATGGACTAATGGAAACTGGGTTGTCTTGTGCTTGAACTGTGGTCTAGTTGTGTTGTCAACAAATGAGACTGAGGAAAACCGGGTGATGTTTTGCTTGAACTGTGGTCAAGTTATGTTGTGAGGAAATTTGACTGAGGAGAAACACGTGCTGTTGTGCTTGAACTGTGGTCCAGTTATGTGGTCAACATGGTCTGATGGGAACTGGGTGGTCATGTGCTTGAACTGTGGTCCAGGTATGGTGTCATCATGGGATAATGAGAACATGGCGGTCTTGTGCTTCAACTGTGGTCAAGTTATGTTTTGAGGAAAGTTGACTGAGGAGAACCAGGTAGTGTTGTGCTTGAACTGTGGTCCAGTTATATTGCCACCGTGGACTCCTGGGCACTGGGTGGTCTTGTGCTTCAACTTTTATCCAGTTTTGTTGTCATCATTGAATGAGGGGAACTGGTGGTCTTGTGCTTGAACTGTAGTCCAGTTATGTTGTCAGTGAATTGGACTGAGGAGACACAGCTCCTGTTTGCTTCAACTGTGGTCCAGTTATGTTGTGTGGAAATTTGACTGAGGAAAAACAGGTGCTGTTTTGCTTGAACTGTGGTCCAGTCATATTTTCAGCATGGACTGAGGGGAACTGGGTGGTCTTTTGCTTCAAATGTGGTCCACTTATGTTGTGAGGAAATTTGACTGAAAAACAATGGGTGCCGTTGTGTGTGAACTGTGGTCCATTTATGTTGTCAGCATGGACTGATGAAAACTGGGTGGTCTTTTGCTTCAAATGTGGTCCAGTTATGTTTTAAGGAAATTTGACTGAGGAGAAACAGATGATATTGTTCTTGAACTGTGGTCCAGTTATGTTGTGAGAAATTTGACTGGGGAAAGTGAGTGTTTTTTTTTGCTTGAACTGTGGTCCAGTATGTGGTCAGCATGGACTGACAGGATCTTGGTGGTCTTGTGCTTGAACTGTCATCCAGTTATGTTGTAGGCAAATTGGAATGAGGAGAAAAGGGCACTTTTGTGACTGAACTGTAATCCGCTTATATTGTGAGGAAATTTGACTGAGGAGAAACGGGTGCTTGAACTATGGTCCAATTATGTTGTCAGCATGGACTGATGGGAATTGGGTGGTCTTGTGCTTGAACTTTGGTCCAGTTATGTTGTCAGCAAATTGGACTGAGAAGAAATGGGTGCTGTTTTGCTTGAACTGTGGTCCAGTTGTGTTGTCAGTATGGACTGATGGGCATGGGCTGGTCTTGTGTTTGAACTGTGGTCCAGTTATGTTCTCAGCATATAGTGATGGGAACCTGAGGGTCTTATGATTAAACTGTGGTGCAATTATTTTGTCAGCAGCAAACTGGACTGAGGAATAATGGGTGCTTAAGTGCCTGAACTGTGGTAAAGTTTTATTGTGAAGGAATTTGATTCATGAGAAACGGGTGCTGTTGTGCTAAAACTGGGACCAGTTATGTTGTCAGCATGGACTGATGGGAACTGAGTATTCTGTTGCTTGAACTTTGTTACAGTTATGTTGTCAGCAAATTGGACTTAGAAGAAACGGGTGTTGTTTTCCCTTGAACTGGGGTTCAGTTATGTTGTGAGAAAATTTGATGAGGATAAACAGGTGCTGTTGTCTCTGAACTATGTTCAATTTATGTTGTCAGCAAGTTGGACTAAGGAGAAATTGGTGCTGTTGTGCTTGAACTGTGGTCTATTTATGTGGTGAGAAAATCTGAATGAGGAGGAATGAGTGCTGTTGAGTTTGAACTGTGGTCCAGTTATATAGTTATCATGGAATGATGAGAAATCAGTGTTCTTGTGTTTGAACTCTGGTCAAGTTATGTTTTGAGGAAAGTTAACTGAGGAGAACTGGGTGGTGTTGTGCTTGAACTGTGGTCATTCTTTTATCAGCATTGACTAATGAGTCTATGGTGGTCTTGTGCTTGAACTGTGGTCCTGTTATGTTGTCAGCAAATTTGGATGAGGGGAACCGGGTTGTGTTTTTCCTGAACAGATGTCTAGTTAGGTTGTGAGGAAATTCAACTGAGGAAAAACAGGTTTAGTTGTGCTTGAACTTTGGCAGGTTATGTTTTGAGTATGGACTGAGTGCAATTGTGTGGTCTTGTGCTTGAACTGTGGTCCAGTTATATTGTCTGCAAATTGAACTGAGGAGAACGGGGTGATGTTGGGCTTGAACTGTGGTCCAGTTATGTTGTGAGGAAATTGGACTGAGGATAAATGGTGCAGTTGTGCTTGAACTGTGGTCCAGTTATATTGTGATGTAATTTGAGGAGAAACTAGTGCTGTTGTGCTTAAACAGTGGTCCAGTTATGTTATCAGCATGGTCTGATGGGAACTGGGTGTTCTTGTGCTTGAACTCTGGTCCAGTTATGTTGCCGTCATGGAATGATGGTTACTTGGTGGTCTTGTGCTTGAACTGTGGTCAAGTTATATTTTGAGGAAATTTGACTGAGGAGAACAGGGTGGTGTTATGCTTGAACTTTGTTCTAGTTATTTTGTCAGCATAGCCTAATGGGAATAGGTTGGTCTTGTGCTTGAACTGTGGTCCAGTTATATTGTCACCATGGACTTATGGGCACGCGGTGGGCTTGTGCTTCAACTTTGGTCCAATTTTGTTTTCAGCGTGGACTGAGGGGAACTGGGTGGTCTTGGGCTTGAACTGTAGTCCAGTTATGTTGTCAGTGAACTGGAGTGAGGAGAAATGGCTCCTGTTGTACTTCAACTGTGGTCCAAATATGTTGTGAGAAAATTTGACTGAGGAGAAACAGGTGATGTTGTTCTTGAACTGTTGTCCCATTATGACGTGAGGAAATTTGACTGAAAAAAAACGGGTGCTTTTGTGCTTGAACTGTGGTCTAGTTATGCTGTGAGCTTGGACTGAGGGGAACTGGGTGGTCTTTTGCTTGAACTGCCATCCAGTTATGTTGCCAGCAAACTGGGTGCTGTTTTGCTTGAACTGTAGTCAAGTTATGTTGTCTGCAATTTCGACTGAGGAAAACTGTGTGCTTTTGACTTGAACTGTGGTCCAGTTATGTTGTGAAGAAATTTGACTGAGGATAAAATGGGTGCTGTTGTGCATGAACAATGGTACATTTATGTTGTCAGCATGAGCTGATGGGAACTGCATAGTCTTTTGCTTCAAATTTGGTCCAGTTATCTTGTAAGTAAATTTGACTAAGGAGAAACGGGTGATGTTGTTCTTAAGTGTGGTCCCATTATGATGTGAGGAAATTTGACTTAGGCAAAATGGGTGCTGTTTTCCTTGAACTCTGGTCCATTTATGTTGGCAGCATGGACTGAGGGGAACTGGGTGGTCTTGTGCTTTAACTGTTGTCCAGATATGTTGTCAGTAAATTGGAATGAGGAGAAAATTCACTTTTGTGCCTGAACTGTAATCCAGTTATATTGTGAGGAAATTTGACTGAGGGAAAAGGGTGCTTGAAATGTGGTCCAATTAAGTTGTCAGCATGGACTGATGAGAATTGGGTGTTCTTTTGCTTGAACTTTTGTCCAGTTATGTTTTCAGCAAATTGGACTGAGGAGAAATGGGTTTGTTTGCTTGAACTGTGGTCCAGTAATGTTGTCAGCATGGACTGATGGGCACGAGGTGGTCTTGTGTTAGAACTGTGGTCCTGTTATGTTTGAGGAAATTTCACAGAGGAGAAACGGGTGCTGCCGTGCTGGAACTATGGTCAATTTATGTTGTCAGCATGGACCGATGGGCAGGGGCTGGTCTTGTCTTTGAACTGTGGTCCAGTTATGTTGTCAGCATATAGTTATGGGAACCTGGGGGTCTTGTGATTGAACTGTGGTGCAGGTATGTTGTCAGCAAATTGGACTAAGGAGGAAAAGGTGGTATTGTACTTGATCTGGGCTGCAGTTATGTTGTGAGGAAATTTGAGGAGAAATGGGTGCTTTTTTGCTTGAACTGTGTCCAGTTATGTTGTCAGCATTGTCTGATGGTAACTGGGTGGTCTTGTGCTTGAACTGTATTCCAGTTATGTTCTCATAATGGACTGATATGAACTGGGTGGTCTTGTGCTAGAACCATTGTCCAGTTACGTTGTCAGAAAATTGGACTGAAGAGAACCGGGTGGTGCTGTGCTTAAACTGTTGTCCAGTTATATTGTGAGGAAATTTAACTGAAAACAACAACAACAACAACAACAACAACAACAAAACAGGTGCTGTGGTTGATATGTGGTCCACTTATGTTGTCAGCATGGACTGATAGGAACTAGGTGTTCTTGTGCATGAAATGTGATTCAATTATGGTGTAGCAGGAAATTGGACTGAGGAGAAATAAGTGCTTAAGTGCCTGAACTGTAGTAGAGTTATATTGTGAGGAAATTTGACTCATGAGAAACGGGTGTTGTTGTGCTGGAACTGAAGCCAGTTATGTTGTCAGCATGGAGTGATGGGCATGGGGTGGTCTTGTGTTAGAACTGTGGTCCTGTTATGTTTCAGCAAATTGGACTGAGGAGAACTGGCTGGACTTTTTCTTGAACTGTGGTCCAGTTAGGTTGTGAGGAAATTTCACAGAGGAGAAACGGTTGTTGCCGTGCTTGAACTATCGTCAATTTATGTTGTCAGCATGAACTGATGGGCAGGGGCTGGTCTTGTGTTTGAACTGTGGTCCAGTTATATTCTCAGAATATATTGATGGGAACCTGGTGGTCTTGTGATTAAACTGTGGTGCAATTATTTTGTCAGCAGCAAACTGGACTGAGGAGAAATGGGTGCTTAAGTGCCTGAACTGTGGGAGAGTTATATTGTGAGGAAATTTGACTCATGAGAAATGGGTGCTGTTGTGCTGGAACTGGAGCCAGTTATGTTGTCAGCATGGAGTGATGTAAAGTGGGTGGTCTTGTGCTTGAACTGTCATCCAGTTATGTTGTCAGCAAATTGGACTGAGGAGAAACTGGTGCTGTTTAGCTTGAACTGTGTTTCAATATGTTGTGGGAAAATTGACTGCGGATAAAATGGTACTGTTGTCCTTGAACTGTGGTTTATTTATGTTGTCAGCAAGTTGGACTGAGAAGAAATTGGTGCTGTTGTGCTTGAACTGTGTACTATTTATGTTGTGATAAAATTTTAATGAGGAGAAATGGGTGCTGTTGTGCTTGAACTATGGTCCAGTTATGTTGTCAGCATGGACTGAAGGTAACTGAGTGTTTTTGAGCTTGAAAATTGGTCTAGTTATATTGTTAGCAAACTGTACTGTGGAGAAATGAGTGCCGTCGTGTTTGAAATGTTGTCCAGTTATATTGAGGAAATTTGACTGAGGATATATGGGTGCTGTTGTGCTTGAACTGTGGTCCAGGTATGTTGTCAGCAAAGACTGATGGGAACTGTGTGTTTTTGAGCTTGAACATTGGTCCAGTTATGTTGTCAGCAAATTGAAGTGAGGAGAAACTGCTGCTGTTTTACTTGAACTGTGGGCCAATTATATTGAGGAAATTTGACTGAAGATATACAGGTGTTGTTGTGCTTGAACTGTGGTTCAGTTATGTTGTCAGCATAGACTAAGGGGATTGGGTGCTGTTGTGCTTGAAATGTGGTCTAGTTATGTTGTCAACAAATTCAACTTAGGAGAAACGGGTGGTGTTTTTCCTGATTGGTGGTACAGTTATGATGCCAAGAAATTGACTGAGGAAAATCGGGTGCTTTTGTGCTTTAACTTGGTCCAGTTATTTTGTCAGCATTGACTAATGGGAACTGGGTGGTGTTGTGCTTCAACCGTGTTCCAGTTATGTTGTCAGTAAATTTGACTGAGGAGAAAATGGTGGTGTTTTGCTTTAACAGAGGTTCAGTTATTTTGTGAGGAATTTTGACTGAGGAAATATGGGTGATGTTGTGCTTGAACTGCGGTCCAGTTATGTTGTCAGCAATTTGGACTGAGAAGAAACAAAGGCTGTTGTGCTTGAAATGTGGTCCAATTATGTGGTCATCATAGACTGATGGGAACTTGGTGGTCTTGTGCTTGAATTGTAGTCCAGTTATGTTGTCAGCAAATTGGACTGAGGAGAAATGCGTGCCTTTTTGCTTGAACTGTGGTCCAGTTATGTTGTGAGGCGATTTGAGGGAAAACAGCTGGTGTTGTGCTTGAACTGTGGTCCAGTTATGTGTCATCTAATTGGACTGAAGAGAAATGGGTGCTCTTTTGCTTGAACTGTGGTCAATTTATGACCTGAAGAAATTTGACCATGTAGAAACCGGTGCTGTTGTGCTTGAATTGTGGTCTAGTTATTTTGTCAACATGGACTGAGGAAAATCGGATGCTGTTTTGCTTGGATTGAAGTCCAGGTATGTTGTCAGCAATTGGACTAGGGTGAATCGAGTGGTGTTTTGCCTTAATGGTGGTCCATTTATGTTGTAAGGAAATTTGACTGAGGAGAAACAGTTGCTTTTGTGCTTGAACTCTGGTCCAGTTATGATGTCCGCATATATGGGTAGGAACCTGGTGGCCTTGTGCTTGAGCTATGGTGACATTATGTTTTCAGCAAATTGGACTGAGGAGAACAAGTGGGTGTTATGCTTGGACAGTGGTTTAGTTATGTAGTTGGAGATTTGACTGAGGAAAAACAGGTGCTGTTGTGCTTGCAATGTGGTCCAGTTATGTTGTCAGCATGGACTGAGGGGAACTGGGTGGTCTTGTGCTTGAACTCTGGTCAAGTTATGTCTTCAGCAAATTGGAATGAGGAGAAACAGGTGCTGTTGTGCTTGAACTGTGGTTCAGTTATGTTGTCAGCAAGTTCGCCTGAGGAGAAACAGTTGCTGTTTTGCTTGAACTGTGGTCCATTTATGTTGTGAGGAAATTTGAATTAGGAAAAACAAATGCTGTTGTGCATGAACTATGGTCCAATTATGTGGTCAGCATGGGCTAAAGGAAACTTGGTGGTGTTGTGATTGAACTGTGGGCTAGTTATGTTGTCAGGAAATTGGACTGAGAAGAAATGCATGCTTTTGTGCTTGAACTATGGTCCAGTTATGTTGTGAGGTAATTTGACTGAGGAGAATCACGTGCTTTTGTGCTTGAACTGTGGTCCAGTCATGTTCTGAGAATAGTGTGATGAAATTTGACTGGGGAAATGGGTGGTCTTGTGCTTGAACTGTGGTCCTGGTATGTTGTCATCATAGAATGATGGGAACACGGTAGTCTTGTGCTTGAACTGTGGTCAAGTTATGTTTTGAGGAAAGTTGACTGAGGAGAACCAGGTGGTGTTGTGCTTGAACTGTGGTCCAGTTATTTTTTCAGCATGGACAAATGGGAAAAAGGATAGTCTTTTGCTTGAACTGTGTTCCAGTTATGTTGAGGCAAATTGGAATGAGGAGAAAAGGTAACTTTGTGCCTGAATCGTAATCCATTTATATTGTGAGGAAATTTAACTGAGGAGAAACAGGTGCTTGAACTGTGGTCCATTTATGTTGTAAGCATGGGCTAATGGGAATTGGGTGGTCTTGTGCTTGAACTGTCATCCAGTTATATTGTACCGCAAACCAGCTCAGTCTAGATGGGTCTGATTCCACTCCCGATCGAATCAATCTCAGAAAAGATGGGTGAAGGTAGGGTGCCGTACTGCAGCCACTTATCTGCAGCGATTCTTTCTTTTCTAGGAAATAAATTTTTTAAGTTCCTATTTATGGCACATCTGGAAAGAATCTGACATGGGCAAGAGCTTCTTGAGCTAATGACACTTTATTACAAGAACCCATAAAATTTTATACCCTTCACCAGTGAAGTTAATAATAAGAGAAAAAGAGGGGAATGCAATCACTGTAAAACAATAGTGAATAACATGTAAAGAAAGGTAAAAAAAAAGAAGAAAAAAAAAAAAAAAAACTAGTCCGGCTTTTAAGAGATTAGCTCGGATCTTCTCCGGATCTTGCAGACAGGCAGTTAAAGGGCAACTTCCAGAAGAAACGGAAACGCCCAGGGCTTGGAGGCCTCTCAGGGAATCTGCTTTAACTTTTTGGAACTTTCCATCTTTAGGGCTCAGGACATATGGCAGGCATGGGGAGCTGTGGTGATTCAGGTGGATGTAATGGAATTCTCCCAGGTGTGTCCACCTTGCCTTCTAAATTCTGAAAGCTTAAACAAACTCACAACACAGTTTGGCAGATAAACACCAAAAATACCATGAAGTTTTTAGATTTAGTTGTCAGATGTATTTCCTTAGCTGCTGATTACTTTTCTTCGAACGATAGGCTTATTAGAAACCTATTCACCTTATGAATAATTCATAATCCTGTCCCAGACCCTTTGCAATATCCTTTCCTTAGCCATGTGGCACCTCCCCCTTCTCGGACAGGGCTCATACTGGATGTAAAGGTCAAGAATCTTTCTAGCCATCAGCTTCATTGTATTGGGTGGTGTTAATTGCTCATAAACTAGGTTGCTTTGATGTCACACACAATGTTTGTCTTCCTTTATCTAGGAGGGATGACAAAGAGATGGGTAGAGGCACTGGGTTGCCTCCCTTCTAGGGCTTTTGTTGTAAGTTAGTGATTAGGATGAAGGTCAGAGATAGAGAGTGTTGCCGACTAATCTCAGTTGGGTCGTTATTGTCAGCTCCCGGTAAAATCCTCAGAAAGATGGGACAAAAGGCAGGTGGAGTTCTGCAGAAACTTATCTGCAGCGATTCTTTCCCCTCTATGAATTCCTTAAGTTTTTAGGTACAGCGCTTTGGAAAGAATCTGAGGTGGACAAAGGCTTCTTGAGCCAATGACACTTTATTACAAAAACTCCAAGAAATTTATACCCTTCACCAGTAAAGTTAATAGTAAGAGGAGAGGAAGTGAATGCAATCACTGTGAAACAATAGTGAATGACACGTAAACAGAGGTAAAAAAAACTAGTCCGGTTTTCAGCTGGCTTTTGGCTTTCAAGGGAATAACTCTGGCTCTCTCCCAGATCTTGCAGTCAAGCAGTTCCAAAGTTTTCAGAAGAAAACGGGCACACCCAAGGCTTGGAGGCTTCTCAGGGAATCTTCTTGAACTTTCCTGGAACTTTCCATCTTTTGTGCTCAGTTCCATATAGCAAGTGTGGGGAGATGTGGTGATTCAGGTGGATGTGATAGAGTTTCTCCAGGTGTTGGCATTTTACCTTCTAAATCTGAAAGCTTAAGCAAACTCACAACACAGTTTGGTAGACAAAATACCACAAGCAACACCACAAAGTTCTTGGTTTTAACTGTCAGATGTATTTCCTTAACTGCTGAACACTCTTTAGACAATAAGCCTATTAAAAGTCTAACCATCTTTAATAATCCATTTCTCTGTCACAAGCCCTCTGCAACCTGCTTTTAACTTTCTAATTCCTTTCTTTCCCAGTTGGGACTTTCTTATGATAAGCTCTTCTTCATGCAAAAATGCTTTTCTTACTCTTACACGGTATTTCCTTTCCTTCATACATATATATTTAGAACGTCTGTCCTTTATTTTGTCATATTCATTAACCATGCGGTCAGCCTCTCTGTCTTCAGGAATATTTACACTGTGTGTAAAAGTCACCAATCTTTTTCCTTGAGTCTATTGTATTTGGGCAACTAAGTTGTTTATCAACTAAATTGCTTTAAGGTCACACACAAGGTTTTATCTTCTCTGTCTCTAGGCAGGATCTCACGGGTAAACAGAGTTACCTTGAACTGAGCTACCTTACCGGAGTTAATAGCTTAACCTAAGTTAGTGATAGTGGGGGTCAGAGACCCTTTGTGATTGCTGCAGCTGGAATGCTTATCACAGCATCTGAATTCTGGCCAGTTTCTCATTATTGTTGAGCAGAGCCAAGGACGTTTAGACAAATTATTAGAAAGTTGCTGGAATGCTGCCACTGCATCTAAATTCTAACTAGATTTTATTACCATTTGAACATAGCCGTGGATGTTTAGAAGCTTGGACAAATTACCAGAAAGTTTGTTTTCCACAGACTCAGTTTCTCTCACAGTCCTGATCTTACACCACTGGAGCAATTTGTGTGGAGATTTAAAAAATCATTACTAAAAGAATAATAGTTATGAAAGAATATCTAAAAGCAGGAGGAGTAGTTTGACCAGAGACAACACCCTCTCTCGGGGCTTTGCTCACGTTGACAACCTGCCTATCAGCTGCGTGGGAGACCACACAGATGCCAAGAAAATGCAGGTGGTCTCAGAACTGTTTCAAAACAAAGGATAAAAAATGGGTCTTGGAAGTCAGGCATGGTGGTGCACTCTTGTAATCCCAGCATTTAGGAGGTGTGTCCACCTTGCCTTCTAAATTCTGAAAGCTTAAACAAACTCACAACACAGTTTGGCAGATGAACATCAAAAATACCATGAAGTTTTTAGATTTAGTTATCAGATGTATTTCCTTAGCTGATGAACACTTTTCCTCAAACAATAGGCTTATTACAAACCTATTCACCTTATGAATAACCCATAATCCTGTCCCAGACCCTTTGCAATATTCTTTTCTTAGCCACGTGGCACCTTCCCCATCTCAGGCAGCGCTCATACTGGGTGTAAAGGTAAAGAATCTTACAAGCCATCAGCTCCATTTTATTGGGCAGTATTAGTTGCTCATAAACTAGGTTGCTTTGATGTCACACCCAACGTTTGTCTTTCTGTATTTGGGCAGGATCACAAAGAGACGGGTAAATAGAGGCATTGGTTGCCTCCCCTTCTAGGGCTTTTGTTGTAAGTTAGTGATTAGGTTGAAGGTCAGAGATTGAGGGGAGATCTGCTTTTGTAATTACTAACTGGAATACAGCCACTGCATCTAAATTCTAACTAGATTTTATTACTATTTGAACAAAGCCGAGGATGTTTAGAGGCTTGGACAAATTACCAGAAACTTTATTTTCCACGGACTCAGTTTCTCTCACAGTCCTTATCTTACACCACAGGAGCAATTCTTGTAGAGAGTTAAATGAATCATTACCAAAAGAATAATAGTTATGAAAGAATATCTAAAAGTGGGAAGTACTTTGGCCATAGACCACACCTTCTCTCGGGGCTTATTTCTCGCATTGAGTTCTTGCCTATTGGCTGCATGAGTGGTTTTAATGCAGATGCCAAGAGAGCATAGCTGGTTTCTGCAATATTGTAAACATGGATTCTTGGGCACAGGGTGGTCTTGCGCATCAACCTTAATCCCATTTTGTTGTCAGCATTGGCTGAGGGGAACTGGTGGTCTTGTGCTTGAACTGTAGTACAGTTATGTTGTCGGTGAATTGGACTGAGAAGAAACAGCTCCTGTTTGCTTCAACTGTGGTCCAGTTTTGTTGTGTGGAAATTTGACTGAGGAAAAACAGGTTCTGTTTTACTTGAACTGTGGTCCAGTCATATTTTCAGCATGGACTGAGAAGAACTGGGTGGTCTTTTGCTTCAAATGTCATCCAGTTATGTTGTAAGAAAATTTGACTGAGAAGAAACGGGTGATGTTGTTCTTGAACTATGGTCCAGTTATGTTGTGAGGAAATTTGACTGAGTAGAAATAGGTGCTGTTGTGCGTGAACTGTGGCCCTTTTATGTTGTTAGCATGGACTGATGAAAACTGGGTGGTCTTTTGCTTCAAATGTGGTCCAGTTATGTTGTAAGGAAATTTTACTGAGGAGAAATGGGTGATGTTGTCCTTGAACTGTGTCCCAGTTATGTTGTGAGAAATTTGACTGGGGAAAAACGAGTGTTTTTGTGCTTGAACTGTGGTCAAGTTATGTCGTCAGCATGGACTGTCAGGAACTGGGTGGTCTTGTGTTTTAACTGTCATCCAGTTATGTTGTAGGCAAATTGGAATGAGGAGAAAAGGGCACTTTTGTGACTGAACTGTAATCCAGTTATATTGTGAGGAAATTTGAGGAGAAATGGGGCTTGAACTGTGGTTCAATTATGTTGTCAGCATGGACTGATGGGAATTGGGTGGTTTTCTCCTTGAACTCTGGTCCAGTTATGTTTTCAGAAAATTGGAAGTGTGGTCCAGTTATGTTGTCAGCATGGACTGATGGGAACTGAGTGGTCTTGTGCATGAACTGTGGTCCAATTATGTTGTCAGCAGCAAATTGGACTGAGAAATGGGTGCCTAAGTGCGTGAACCATCATAGAGTTATATTGTGAGGAAATTTGACTCATGAGAAATGGGTGATCTTGTGCTGGTACTGGGGCCAGTTATGTTGTCAGCATGAACTGATGGGAACTGGGTAGTCTTGTGCTTGAACTTTTTTCCAGTTTGTTGTCAGCAAATTAAACTGAGAAGAAATGGGTGTTGTTTTGCATTAACTGTGGTTCAGTTATGTTGTGAGGAATTTGATGAGGATAAACGGGTGCTGTTGTCCTTGAACTGTGGTCCATTTATGTTGCCAGCAAGTTGGATTGAGCAGAAATTGGTGCTGTAGTGCTTGAACTGTGGTCTATTTATGTTGTGAGAAAATTCGAATGAGGAGAAATGGGTGCTGTCGAGATTTAATTGTGATCCAGTTATGTTGTTAGCATGGATGGATGGGAACTGGGTGTTTTTGAGCTTGAAATGTGGTCCAGTTATGTTGTCAGCAAATTGGATTGAGTTGAACCGGGTGGTGTTGTGCTTAAACTGCAGTCCAGTTATGTTGTGAGAAGATTTGACTGAAAAAAACAGGTGCTGTTGTAGTTGATATGTGGTCCACTTATGTTGTCAGCATGGACTGATGGGAACTGAGTGGTCTTGTGCATGAACTGTGGTCCAATTATGTTGTCAGCAGCAACTTGGACTGAGAAATGGGTGCCTAAGTGCGTGAACTGCCATAGAGTTATATTGTGAGAAAATTTCTCTCATGAGAAACGGGTGCTCTTGTGCTGGTACTGGGGCCAGTTATGTTGTCAGCATGAACTGATGGGAACTGGGTAGTCTTGTGCTTGAACATTTTTCCAGTTATGTTGTCAGCAAATTAAACTGAGAAGAAATGGGTGTTGTTTTGCTTTAACTGTGATTCAGTTATGTTGTGAGGAATTTGATGAGGATAAACAGGTGCTGTTGTCCTTGAACTGTGGTCCATTTATGTTGCCAGCAAGTTGGATTGAGCAGAAATTGGTGCTGTAGTGCTTGAACTGTGGTCTATTTATGTTGAGAGAAAATTTGAATGAGGAGAAATGGGTGCTGTCGAGATTTAATTGTGATCCAGTTATGTTGTTAGCATGGATGAATGGGAACTGGGTGTTTTTGAGCTTGAAATGTGGTCCAGTTATGTTGTCAGCAAAATGGATTGAGGAGAAATGGGTGCTTATGTGCCTGAACTGTGGTCCAGTTATGTTGTCATCATGGAATTATGGGAAAGTGATGGTCTTGTGTTTGAACTCTGGTCAAGTTATGTTTTGAGGAAAGTTGACTGAGGAGAACCGGGAGACGTTGTGCTTGATCTGTGGTCCTATTATTTTGTCAGCATTGACTAATGAGAATACGGTGGTTTTGTGCTTGAACTCTGGTCCAGTTATGTTGTCAGCAAATTTGCCTGAGGAGAACCTGCTGGTGTTTTGCCTGAACGGATGTCCAGTTATGTTGTGAGAAAATTTGGCTGAGGGAAAACGGGTTTGTTTTGCTTGAACTTTGGCAGGTTATGATTTGAGTATGAACTGAGTGCAAGTGTGTGGTCTTGTGCTTGAACTGTGGTACAGTTATGTTGTCCACAAATTGGAATGAGGGAAACCGGATGATGTTGGGTTTGAACTGTGGTCCAGTTATGTTGTCAGCATGGACTTTTGGGAACTGCATGGTCGTGTGCTTGAACTGTGGTCCAGTAATGTTGTCATCATTGAATGAGGGGAACTGGGTGGTCTTGTGCTTAAACTGTAATACAGTTATGTTTTCAGCAAAATGGACAGAGGAGAAATGGTGCTGTTGTGCTTGAACTGTGGTTCAGTTATGTTGTGAGGAAATTTCACTGAGGAGAAATGGGTGCTGTTGTGCTTGAATTGTGTTCCAATTATATTGTAATGAAATTTGAGGAGAAACGGGTGCTGTTGTGCTTGAACAGTGGTCCAGTTATGTTATCAGCATGGTCTAATGGGAATTGGGTGTTCTTGTGCTTGAACTCTGGTCCAGTTATGTTGCCATCATGGAATGATGGGTACTTTGTGGTCTTGTGCTTGAACTGTGGTCAAGTTATGTTTTGAGGAAATTTGACTGAGGAGAACCGGGTGGTGTTGTGCTTGAACTTTGTTCTAGTTATTTTTTCAGCATGGCCTAATGGGAATAGGTTGGTCTTGTGCTTGAACTGTGGTCCAGTTATATTGTCACCATGGACTTATGGGCATGCGGTGGGCTTGTGCTTCAACTTTGGTCCAGTTTTGTTTTCAGCGTGGACTGAGGGGAACTGGGTGGTCTTGGGCTTGAACTGTAGTCCAGTTATGTTGTCAGTGAATTGGATTGATGAGAAATGGCTCCTGTTGTACTTCAACTGTGGTCCAATTATGTTGTGAGAAAATATGACTGAAGAGAAACAGGTGATGTTGTTCTTGAACTGTGGTCCCATTATGATGTGAGGAAATTTGACTGAGGAAAAAACGGGTGCTTTTGTGCTTGAACTGTGGTCTAGTTATGCTGTGAGCTTGGACTGAGGGGAACTGGGTGGTCTTTTTCTTGAACTGCCATCCAGTTATGTTGCCAGCAAATTGGAATTAGGAAAAAGGGTACTTTTGTGCCTGAACTGTAATCCACTTATATTGTGTGGAAATTTGACTGAGGAGAAAAGGGTGCTTGAAATGTGGTCCAATTATGTTGTCAGCAGGGACTGATGAGAATTGGGTGGTCTTATGCTTGAACTGTGGTCCAGTTATGATGTAAGCAAATTGGACTGTTGCGAAATGGGTGCTGTTTTGTTTGAACTGTGGTCCACTAATGTTCTCAGCATGGACTGATGGGCATGGGGTGGTCTTGTGTTAGAACTCTGGTCCTGTTATGTTGTCAGCATATAGTGATGGAAACCAAGTGATCTTGTGATTGAACTGTGGTGCAGGTATGTTTTCAGCAAATTGGACTAAGGAGAAAAAGATGGTGTTTGCTTGACTTGTTCTCCAGTTATGTTGTGAGGAAATTTGAGCAGAAATGGGTGGTCTTCTGCTTGAACTCTTTCCAGTTATGTTGTCAGCATGGTCTGATGAGAACTCGGTTGTCTTGTGCTTGATCTGTAGTCCAGTTATGTTCTCATAATGGACTGATGGGAAGTGTTTGGTCTGGTGCTAGAACAATGGTCCAGTTAAGTTGTCATCAAATTGGAATGAAGAGAATCAGGTGGTGGTGTGCTTAAACTGTGGTCCAGTTATGTTGTGAGAAAATTTGACAGAGGAGAAAACAGGTGCTGTTGTGCTTGAACTGTGGTCCAGTTATGTTTGTAGCATGGACTGATGGGAACTGGGTGGTCTTGTGCATGAACTATGGTCCAGTTATGTTGGCAGCAAATTGGACTGAGGAGAAATGGGTGCTTAAGTACCTGAACTGTGATCCAGTTATATTGTGAGAAAATATGACTCATGAGAAATGGGTGCTGTTTTGCTGTAACTGGGGCCAGTTATATTGTCCATGGACTGATGGGAACTGGGTGGTTTTGTGTTTGAACTGTGATCCTGTTATGTTGTCAGAAAATGGACTGAGGAGAAACGGGTACTGTTTTGCTTGAAATGTAGTTTGGTTATGTTGTGAGGAAATTTGACTGAGGATAAACTGGTGCTGTTGTGCTTGAAATGTGGTCCATTTATGTTGTCAGAAAGTTGGACTGAGGCGAAATTGGTGCTGTTGTGCTTGAACTGTGGTCTATTTATGTTGTGAGAAAATTTAAATGAAGATAAATGGGTTCTGTTGTGCTTGAAATGTGGTCTAGTTATGTTGTCAGCATGGACTGAAGGGATGGGTGTTTTTGAGCTGAAATGTGGTCTAGTTATGTTGTCAGCAAACTGTACTGAGGAGAAATGAGTGCTGTTGTGCTTGAACTGTTGTCCAGTTATGTTGAGGAAATTTGGCTGAGGATATACGGGTGCTGTTGTGTTTGAACTGTAGTTCAGTTATGTTGTCAGCATAGGCTGAGGGGAATTAGGTGCTGTTCTGCTTGAACTTTGGTCCAGGTATGTTTTCAGCAAATTGGACTGCGGGAAACTGGGTGGTGTTTTGTGCTAACAGTGGTCCAGTTATTTTGTGAGGAAATTTGACTAAGTAGAAACGGGTGCTGTTGTGCTTGAACTCTGGTCCAGTTATGTTGTCAGCATATTGTGATGGAAACCGGGTGGTCCTTTGGTTGAACTGTGTTCCAGTAATTTTGTCAGAAAATTTGGTTGAGGAAAACGAGTGGTGTTGTGCTTGAACTCTGTTTCAGTTATTTTGTGAAGAAATTTGATGAGGAAAAATGGATGCTGTTGTGCTTAAACTGTGGTACAGTTATGTTGGCATCATGTACTGAGGGGAACTGGGTGGTCTTGTGCTTGAACTGTGGAGAGTTATGTTGTCAGTAAATTGTACTGAGGAGAAATGGGTGCTGTTTTGCTTGAACTCTGGTCCAGTTATGTTTTAGGAAATTAGACTGAGGAGAAACAGGAGCTGTTGTGCTTGAACTGTGGTCCATTTATGTATTGAGGAAATTTGAGTGAGAATAAATGGGTGCTATTGTCATTGAACTGTGGTCCATTTATGTTGTCAACAAGTTGAACTGAGGAGAAATTGGTGCTGTTGCACTTGAACTGTGGTCCATTTATATTGTGAGGAAATTTGAATGAGGAGAAACTGGTGCTGTTGTGCTTGAACTGTGGTCCATTTATGTTGTCAAAAAGTTGGACTGAGGAGAAATTGGTGCTTCTGTGCTTGACCTGTGGTCCAGTTATGTTATCATGGACTGAGGGGAACTGGGTGGTCTTGTGCTTAAACTATCATCCAGTTTTGTTGTCAGCAAATTGGAATGAGGAGAAAAGGGCACTTTTGTGCCTGAACTGTAATCCAGTTATAATGTGAAAAAATTTGACTGAGGAGAAACGGGTGCTTGAACTGTGGTCTAATTATGTTTTCAGCCTGGACTAATTGGAATTGGGTGGTCTTGTGCTTGAACTCTGGTCCAGTTATTTTATCAGAAAATTGGACTGAGGGGAAATGGGTGGTTAAGTGCCTGAACTGTGGTCCAGCTATATTGTGAGGCAATTTGACTAAGGAAAAATGGGTGCTGTTGTGCTGGAACTGGGGCCAGTTATGTTGTCAGCATGGACTGATGGGAACTGGGTGGTCTTGCGTTTCAATTTTGGTCGTTATGTTGTCAGCAAATTGGACAGAGGAGAATCGGGTGCATATCGGGTGCTTGAACTGTGGTTCCTTTATGTTGTCAGCATGTTGAACTGAGGAGAAATTGGTGCTGTTGTTCTTGAACTGTGGTCTATTTATGTTGTGAGGAATTTTGAATGAGGAGAAATGGGTGCTGTTGTGCTTGAACTATGGTCTAGTTATGTTGTCAGCATTGACTGATGGGAACAGGGTGTTTTTGAACTTGAAATGTGGCCCAGTTATGTTGTCAGCAAATCAGACTTAGGATAAATGGGTGCTGTTGTCCTTGAACTGTTGTCCATTTATGTTGAGGAAATTTGACTGAGGATATATGGGTGCTGTTGTGCTTGAACTGTGGTCCACATATGTTGTCAGCAAATTGGACTGCTAGAACCGGGTGGTGATTTGCGCTAATAGTGGTCCAGTTATGTTCTGAGGAAATTTGACTGAGGAGAAATAGGAGCTGTTGTGCTTGAACTGTGGTCCAGTTATGTTGTCAGCATGGACTGAGGGGAACTGGGTGATCTTGTGCTTTAACTGTGGTCTAGTTATCTCTTCAGCAAATTGTACTGAGTAGAAACGGGTGCTGTTGTGCTTGAACTGTGGTCCAGTTATGTTGTGAGGAAATTTGACTCAGTAGAAACTGGTGCTGTTGTGCTTGAACTGTGGTCCAGTTATGTTATCCGCAATTTGGACCGAGGAAAACTGGGTGCTGTTGTGCTTGAACTGTGGTCCAGTTATGTTGTAAGGAAATTTTTCTGAGGAAAAACGGGTGCTGTTGTGCATGAACTGTGGTCCAATTATGTTTTCATCATGGACTGATGGGAACTGGGTGGTCTTTTGCTTCAAATGTGGTCCAGTTATATCGTCAGCTTCCCTTTCCTGGGGTGTCCCAGATCCTGCCTGGCCTGACAAGCACACCCTCCCACGCTTTTTCCTCTTATGGAAGGGCGCTGGCTCTGCATCAGAACCCCCCTCCTGTCACTGGCCCTCACCACTAAGGGCAGCTCTCACCTGGCCAGTGGCACCTGTGTGGATTTCTGAGCCTCTTGGTTGGGCCTTTGGGTCCCTTGAACGCCTCTAGATCTTGTCCAGTTCAATGGCAGAATGCCTGTGTTCAATCACTAGTACCCCCTAAAGAAAAACAAATAGTAAAAAGTAATAATAATAAACAGTAAAATTTTAGCACATGATAATTTTTTTTTGTTTCAGTTAAACTAGTTATAAGAACACATCTTTTTCTGTTAACTCTTGTTTTTTTTTTATTTTTAAGCATTTTCAAATGTTTTAAATGGCCTTGCTAATTAGCTCCAGCAGTTTTTGATCCACAGTCATCTGGTCTCCACCTCCCAAATGCTGGGATTACACGTCCAAGCCACCATGCCCAGCCTGTTTTCATATATTTATTGCCCTTAGTATTTCTTCACTTGAGAAGTGTCTACTCAGTTCCACTGCCCATTTTTTGACTGTTGGTGGGATTGCAGATTATTACGGCTGCCATGGGTCAATGTTGTGGAGGGGCCTCAGAAGACTGGAGTGGATTCACCCTCTGACTTAGCTGTACACCCCTGGGGAGCTTTCCAAAGGAACTGATGTCAGAATATTGTAGTGGGCCTACAATATCCATGCTTAAAGCCACATGATTCACAGTAGCCAAGTTAAGGAACCAGCCTGGGTGTTCAACAAAAGATGAATGAATTAAGAAACTGTGCTATATGCACACAATGAAATTTCACTCAGCCGTAACAGGGTGCAAAGTGAGGCTATTTGCAAGAAAGTGGGTGAAACTAAAATGCTATGCAAAGTGAGATTAGAAATCTCAAAAAACAGTGGCTCTATGTTTTCTCTCAGTGTGGAAACTAGAGAGAAATTGGGTAACAAAAGGAACTTCCGGTGAGGGAGGGGAGCCTGGTGGAACAGTGTAGGGGTTTATGGCAGGTGAGTGTGAGGGAAGGAGGTTGAAGGTATAAGAGGGTTGACTGTGAGAACCAGCCTCCTCCGCTTTTAATTGGTGAATTGTAATCATACATTGTGAAAGTACTGAGATGCAGGCTTCTGCTTAAAGGGTTAATGAAGCAACTCTGACTCCTGAAAAACAGCTTGTAATGCCAAGCTGGGAGGCAAGCATACTTTAATCAGTGAGCTATGAGTCTTGCCAAATGACCTTCAAGGTTGGAAAGCAGCCCCAGCCCTCTTGCTGAAGGTCCTTCCTCAGCATAGACATCTCCCAGGAAACTTATTGGCATGATAAACTGCTTCTGTAGAACTGTTTGCTTATTCCATTCCTGTTTTGTCATTATAAAATGTTGCCTGTGTCCCTCCCTTATCTGGGCTCACACCCGGGATATCCTAACATCCTGTCCTGAGCTCTCTTGGCATCCTTTTTCAATCTTTCTTGAATAGATATGAACCCCACGTCAATACCTCTTCTGCAACTATAAATGTAGAGCTTGAAATGTGGTCGGAGTCTCTTATGTGATGACTGGCCTGTGTGCTGCTTAAGGATATTTGACCCTGTCATGCCAGCAATAAACACTGCCTGTGATTTACACTCTCTGGTGAGTTCTCTGTTGTCAGGGTAAGGGTGTCTCTCAGACCTAACAAAGGAAATGATTCAACTAATGTTACATAAATATAGGAAATTGCCAATACCAGGGTCTATAAAATGTAGGAGAAAAGGAGAATGTGGGTAGAATCCAGAGGGAAACACATTGAGTGCTGTGTGCGTGTTATGTTCCTATCTCTCTGAACCTCATTATGACATGGATTTATAATGCCCCACTTAAAGTGTATTAAAAATAAAAGGTCAGCTGTGGTGGGGCATGCTTGTAATCCCAGTATTCAGGAGGCTGAACCTGGAGGATCGTGGTTTGCAGAAAAACTGAGTTACTTAGTGATGCCCTTCACAACTTAGTGAGACCTTGTTTCCAATTAAAGAATAAAAAAGCAGGGAAGGGGTATAGCTCAGAGGCTGAATGCCTCTGGGTTCTATCCTCAGACCCACAAAAAAAAGAAAAAAAATTCAAAAAGCCAAACATAGTGGCAGAAGTATATTATCCCATCTACTTGGGGTGGGAGTTAAGGCAGGAGAGTCACACATTTGAGGCCAGCCTGGGCAAATTTAGGGAGACCCTATCTGAAAATGAAAATAAAATTGGATGTCATAGTGCCCTTGGTCCCAGGCAGGGGTCATGCAGGGCATGCCAGCCGGGGCCCGGGTCGCGGGATTCTGGGCCCTGGGCCGGAACACGCATAGCATATCAGACCCCAGGAGAAACCGGGCCCAGTACCCTGGGTCCTGGGCAGGGTTCATGTGGGGCACGCCATCCAGGGCCCGGGTCACGGGACTCTGGGCCCCATGAGGAGTAGTACGGAGCATGCTGTGCCCATGGGGAAAGCAGACCGGGTCACAGTACTAC
Source organism: Muscardinus avellanarius (assembly GCF_963383645.1). Lineage (NCBI taxonomy): Eukaryota > Metazoa > Chordata > Mammalia > Rodentia > Gliridae > Muscardinus > Muscardinus avellanarius. The sequence goes on from NC_137809.1 coordinate 2,248,534, forward strand.
TGAGTGCCTGATCCCACTACCTCCTCAAACCAACATACTGTCTTCTCTTATTGAGAAAAAAAAAAGGAAAAGAAAAAGAAAAAAATAAAATTATCAGAGTGGGGTTAAGAAGTACTTGGCAGATGCCAGGATACTGGAGATCCAGAAAAACTTATCCAAATGCACTGGAACTTATGGAAAAATTCCCCATGATGGAGGACTGCTGTTTCTCTATATTTTAAAAAATCTTGGACATCACCTGTAAGGAGAGAGTTTAGTGGACACCAAGGAGAAAGGCCGTATTGAAAGCGGTCTCCGCGATGGCAGTGGAGACTTATATTCAGGAGAAGCAGAAATCGGAGCCTACAAACCTTATTTATTTTGGAGAAATTACACCAAATTTCGAATGCTACCATCACGCATGCTGAGGAACACTGGACAAAATTCATAGTGGAAAAAGAGCTTGGGAATGATTTGAAATGGTGGAAGCAGTGGCAATGGCAGTGGCCAGTAATCAGGGGAGGCAGAGATCTGATGCATTACACCTGGAACCTTCGAAATAATAATCCCAGAGGCAGAATGCTACCACCACGCACCCTTGTGAACATGGGACAATTGGTGCTTGGGTGAAGAGGGTGCTCGGATTGGAGCCTGCCAAGGGGTGAGTCCGGCGATGGCTACAGCAAAGCTGGGATTGGAGCCTGCCATGAGGCAAAGCTGGAGCCTCCGAGGATGGGATTGGAGCCAGCCGAGGAGTTAGGCTGGTGCTGGTACCAGTGAGGCTGGGATTGGAGCCTGCCATGAGGCAAGGCTGGTGCTGAGGCCTCCGAGGCCAAAATCGGAGCCTGCCGAGTGTTTAGGCCAGTGCTGGGGCCAATGGCCGGCAATGAAGCCTGCCATGAGGCAAGGCTGCTACTGGGGCCTCCGAGGCTTGGATCGGAGCCTGCCAAGTAGTTATGCCAATGCCGTGGGCAGCAGCCAGCATCGGAGCCTGCTGTGAGGCAAGGCCAGAGCTGGGGCCTCCGAGGCTGGGATAAGAGCCTGCTGAGGGGATAGGCCAGTGCTGGGGCCAATGGCTGGCATCAGAGCCTTCCGTGATGCAAGGCCAGTACTGAGGCCTTCAAGGCCTTGATCGGAACCTGCCGAGGGGTTAGACAGGTGCTGGGGCCAGTGAGACTGGCATTGGAGCCTGCCATGAGGCAAGGCCAGTGCACAGGGTTTAGGCCAGTGCCAGGGCCAGCATTATCAGGATCGGAGCTTACCATGAAGAAAGGCTGGTGCTGGGGCCTCCGAGGCCAGGATTGGAGCCTGCTGAGGGGTTAGGACAGTGCTGGGGCCAGCGAGGCCGGCATCAGAGTCTGCCATGAGGCAAGGTTGGTGCTGGGTCCTCCAAGGTCAGGATAAGAGCCTGCCAAGGGGTTATACCGGTGCCAGGGACAATGGCCGTCATCGGAGCCTGCCATGGGGCAAGGCCATTACTGGGTCCTCCGAGGCTGGGATCAGAGCCTGCCAAGGGGTTAGGCCGGTGCCAGGACCAGAAGTCAGCATCGAAGCCTGCCGTGAGGCAAGGCCGGTGCTGGGGCCTCCGAGGCCAGGATCGGAGCCTGCCAAGGGGTTAGACCAGTGCAGGGACCAGTGAGGCCATCATCAAAGCCTGCTCTGAGGCAAGGCCAGAGCTGAGGCCTCTGAGGCTGGGATTGGAGCCTGCCGAGTGGTTAGGCCAGTGCCAGGGCCAGCAAGGCCGGGATTGGAGCTCACCGTGTGGCAAGGCCATTTCTGGGGCCTCCAAGGCTGGGATTGGAGCCTGCTGAGGGATTAGGCAGATGCCGGGGCCAATAGCTAGCATCGAAGCCTGACAAAAGGCAAGGCTGCTACTGGGGACTCCGAGGCTTGGATCGGAACCTGCCGAGGGATTAGGCCAGTGCTGGGGCCAGCGAGGCTTGGATCGGAGCCTGCCATGAGGCTAGGCCGGTTCTGGGTCCTCCGAGGCCGGGATCAGAACCAGCTGAGGGGTTAGGCTGGGGTCGGGGCCAGCAAGACCAGAATTTGGGCCTCCCATGAGGCAAGGCCGCTGCTGGGTCCAGCGAGGTCTGGATCAGTCCACCGGGTGGGCAGTCCACTACTGGGGCCTTCAAGAGTGGGATCGGTACTTGCAATGCAGCATGCACAGAGAAATATCACAGAAAATAAAAATCAGATGCTTCCCCTTATCAGCAAAAACTAGGAGGAAATGGGGCAACAGGAAGAGTTTGAGCGATAAAAAGGGCCCTATAGTGCAGCAACTAAGGTGACCAATCAGAGGGGATGGAATAGGGGAGGATGGAACCTCTTTAAAACACAGGAGGTACATAAACAAATATATCAAAGTTAATCACCAAACAAGCATGAGATGGAGGGAGGGGGATGGAATGGGAAGGGGGATGGAGGAGGGCTAATTGGATGATGTTTTCTTGTATATCCTCTCAAGTCTTGAATTCCAATGTGATATATGACTACAATGCACCAATTAAAAATTAAAAATAAATAAATAAATAAATAAATAAATAAATAAATAAATAAATAGATAAATGAAATTGGATGTCATGTCATGTGCCTATAATCTCAGTACTGGGAGGCTGAGACAGGACGATTTCAGGTTTTAAGGTAGGATGAACAATTTAGTGAGACTGTCAGCAACCTAGTGAGACCCTGTTTCAAAATATAAAGTAAGACTGGGCTGGGGTTTTTAATTTGAAGATAGAATACCCCTGAGTTCCAACTTTAGCCACACACACACACACACACACACACACACACACACACACACACACACACACACAAACACAGAGAGAAAATAAAAAGGGCTAAGAGTGTAGCTCAGTGGTAAAGTACACCTGGGTTAAATCCCCAGTATTGGGAAAAAAAAAAAAAAAACACCAAAACATTCCTAATAATGATATAGGTCAGAGGCCTAGCATAGTGGTGCATGCTTGTAATTTTCAATATATGAGAACATAAGACAGAAGGATCTCAAGTTTGATGACATCTTCAGCAAGTAATGAGACTCTCATCAACTTAGCAATACCTTGTTTCCAAATAAAAAATAAAATAGGGCTGGGGGTATAACTTGGGAGAGAATGCCCCAGGTTCATCCTACTAACACACACACACACACACACACACACACACACACACACACACACACACACACATATATATATAATCACGATGATATTCATACTGATAAACAGCCAGGCATGATGGCACATACTTGTAATCTCAGTACTTGGGAGGCTGAGATAGGAGTAGCACATGTTCAGGGCCAGCCTCAGCAACTTAGTGAGGGTCTTTCAAAATGAAGAATAAATAATAGGGCTGGAAATGTAGATCAGGGGTAGAATGCTTCAGGGTTCAATCCCCAGTACTGCAAAATAAAATAAAGATATAGGTCAGTAGAAAAAGAATAAAAGAAAGAGATGACATGTTAATATCAGAAAAAGCTAGACTTAAGAGGAACATTTAAAAACCTTAAAAAATGCTGGAGATGCAGCTCAGTGGTGTAGTCCTGGGCTACTGTGAGAGGCCTTAGGTTTGATCCCCATCATAAGAAAAAATAAGTAAATAAGTAAATATATAAAAACACCCCACAGAGAGACAGCCAAACATAGAGGCTGAGACACTGAGAGACAGTTTGTACACAAACAAGCACTGACTTGTCTTCTAGAGTGGCCAGGCCCTTAGAGTGTCACCTCTGAGAGGTCCTGTGCTGGTGACCTCAGGCCAGGGACATAGATGGGGATGTGGTGAGGGGCACTGGGAGGGGATGGGCCAAGCAATAGAGCATGGGATGGGGTAAGATAGGGAGGATGGGCTAAGGGACACAGGTAGAATGGACTAAGGAATGCAGGAATAGAGATGCGGTAAGGGACTTAGGAATAACACAGGGATTAGAGATGCTAGATGGGGATGAACTAATGGATGCAGGCTATATGGATTGGGATGTGATAAGGGACACAGTATGGGTATGCAGTTGTTGTGAGGGGCATGAGAAAGGGCATGGGGATGGGCTAAAAATGCAGGGATGGGTGTGGAGATGTGGTGAGTGACACAGGAATGGGGAAATGGTGAGGGACAGTGGGGAGGGGATAGGTAAGAAGCAGTGGGCTGCAGATGGGGTAAGGGACACTGGAATAGGGATGGGCCAAGGATATCGTGATGGAGGTATGGGCGGGGTTCAGGAACACAGGGATGGCAGTGGAGTGAATGCTACTGGGATGGAAACGAGCATAGGGATGGCTGCAGTGGGGGGCGAATGGGCTGACAGTGCAGGGATGGAGATGGAGATGTGAAGGACACAGGGCTGGGGATGTAGATGTGGAGAGGGGCACAGGCATAGAGATGAGGCAAGGGACAAAGGAATGGGGTTGGGATGGGTTACAAAACAGGGATGGGAATGGAGATGTAGTGAGGGACACTGAATAGGTGTGTTCTAAGAGACAGGGATGAAGGTGGGTTGGAGTCAGCAATACACAGGTGGGATTGGGAATGAGACAGAGATGGGGATAGTTAAGGGACACAGGGATGAGCATGGGGAAAATGACGTGGGGATAGTGATGGAAATTGGGTAGGAGACACAGTGATGGGGATGGAAAAAGAGATTCAGGCGTGGTGATGTGTTGGAAGCCACCTTAGAAGGTCACACTGAGATTATCATCTTGGACCAACTCTGCTGAGTACACAGTACAAGAAACTTGATGAGATAGATAAATGTGGACTTTGATGTCTTCTCCATCTAACAATAATGTTTAACCCTTCCATCTTTTAAGTGTGTCCCATGAGTATTCTGCTATCTCTTCTTATCTTGATCCCTGACAATTTTCTGGCTCCTGTGTTTAATTTTTTTTTTATGATTCTCTGTTTAACCTTCATTAAAAATATACTGGCTTCAAAAAGATAGAAGAAATGCCTGCCTCCTCTCCAGCCACCACAACAATTAAAAATAATTTTGGACTTAGAGTTCTTCCTCTCTCCCACCTGCCATGTCCTGATGGGTTGCTGGTCTAGAGGAACTCTATGTGGAGGGAAGCCAGGTGAAAAGTGCTGGGGTCCTGCTTCCAGAACCCTGGACAGGGCAGAGCCCTGAAGGAGGGTCCCAGCACAGGAGCCAGCCAGGACAGAGCTGCTTCTTCTCTGTGGCCAGTGTGAGCCTGAGTGTGAAGGCTGGTGTTCTCTGCAGAGCCTAGGAAAGAGTAGACATGGAGGCTGTTGTCCTCTGCAGACCTTGGCAAGGAAATGCATGGAAAATCACAGGTGGTATGAAGATGGGTAAAGGATTACAGGATCAGAGAGGGGGTAACATGGGGATGGAGTTCAGTCTGCAGTGATACAGTGAGGAGGATGGAAATGGGGTGAGAGATACTGGGATGGTGATTGAATAAAGGACAGTGATGGGGATGGGGTAAGAGACATGGGTAGAAAACAGGTAAAATCACAAGGGTGGGTATGGGTACAGAGATTGGGTCTAAAAAGAACTTTATTCCACGGGCTTCTGGGTGAGTGGCCTTTTTAGGAATTAGGCAAAGTCAAATAACAGCTACTCAGGGGTTGGAGGGCAGGGGAAGCAAATGTTTTAATGGAAAAATTCCAAGTTTAGGGATCAGAAAACACTCTATGTGTGTATGGGATGGTCCTTTCAAAGTTGGGATGGTGTGTGGGATGAATGTTCCCAGGATTTCATCCTTTTTTGTCTGTTTGTTTGTTTCATGATTGTTTTATTTCTTGTAATCTTTAGAGAAAGAACTCTGAGATGGGTTTAATTTATTTTATTTTTAAATATTTATTTTTGTAGTACTGGGGATTGAACCCAGGTACAAAATACTGCTATGCTACACCCTAAGCTGTATTATTTATTCTTTATTTTGGAACAGGGTTTCACTAAGTTATTGGAAGTCCTTACTATGCAGCTGTGGCTGGCTGTGAACCTGGGATGTTCTTGTCCAAGTATTAGGATTACAAGCAGATGGGTCCAGAGGCACGTGTTTGTGCAGATGTGTAATTTCAGGAATTGAGAGGCTGAGATTTGATAAACAGGTTTGAAACTAGGCTCAAAAACTAAATGAGTCACACCATCCTACCGTCCTTTTTGTTTTTAAATATACATTTATTGAGGCATTATAGTCCTCCCCTATACCCTACCTCCTTCTAGTTGTGGCTGAGAGTGCTGTGTGGACATGTCCTGTCTGCATGGAGGACACTCGGCCCACCTGCAAACCCTGCCCAGCAGATGCTTTACTATGCAGAAGGCCCTGGGGCCACCTGGAGTCACCTGGACATGCAAATGCATGAAACTGGCAGCCATAAAAACCCCAGCAAGAGAGCTGGGGCAGGCACAACTCTTCATCTCTGAAGGAGGAATAACCTATCTTGGAAAGAGAATCATTGTCTCCATCTGTCAAAAAATAAAATGTCTATTTCTGCTGAAGTGAAGAACATCTCCTAAATCCATGAACTGAACTTCAATTTATAGAAGAGTTTGTACAGTGCTTTCAGGTCTATTTTTATGGTCTGTAACGGTATTAAATTTTTTTTTTGAGATTGTGAAAAAAAATAAATGGGGCCTTCAAAAATATTGTGAAGCCTGTTATAAAATAAAAAAAACAGCATGGGGTTAGGGGTGTATCTAAGAGTTAGCACATGCCTAGATTCATGCCTAGACACCCCCAGTACCACACAAAAAAATGTAAGAAAAAAAAAGGAACACAAGTGAATAGAGTTGATAATGAGTTAGTTATTGATAAATGTTTTTCAATGTGCTTCTCTGGGCTGAGGTAGGACATCTGGTGATTGGACCTGTGTCAGAGCCCCCTGGATCCATGCATCAAGTCTATGGGCATGCTCCCTGTCTGGATGAACATATCGTTGTCAGAGGAGGTGCTGTAATGCATAGGGGCAGCTCTGTCATACAGAGACAGAGGGGTGGGCTTGAGGGTTCTGTGGGCTCAGGGCCCTACCAGGTCCTGAAATCTAGAGATACCCTAGCCTCTGGAAGCACAGGCTGTACCTGGAGCCACAAGTGGAGCAATAGGCCAGTCTCTGAGGACCACTGATTTTCCCTCCATATCAGCCCAAGCCACACTCTAGGTCAGGAGGATGCCTGGGCCCAGATCTCACTTTGTCTCTGGCTCCCATGTTCCCCCGACCTCCTGGGATTTTCTGCTTATTGGAAGAGAGACCTCTGCCTTAAAAGGGTGGACATGGGCCCACTGCTTACTGGACTGAAAGGAGGTCAGCCTGTGTCCACCTGAGAACCAAGTGTCCAGGCTCCACCCTGAGCATTCGGAAATGTTCTAACCCTAGTAGGGGAACTTTGGGCCTGCTCCGCTCAGCTCAGCCACCAGGTCCCCACACTCTGATTTTTCATTATACTAGGCTGGGCTCTGTACACCTGGGGCCCCAGATTCTGCACTGCCTGGCAACCTCACCCTTCCAAGATGGCTCCTCTTAAGGAGTTTACTTGCTCTGCAGCACAATTGCCTGCCTGTCATAGGTCATCTCCTAGTAAGGACAGCTCTCCCCTATCCCAGGGGCATCTTTGTAGATTCCCTGGACCTAGGTGCAGGTCATCTAGGTTCCTTGAGCCTGTCCAGAACTTGCCTGGCCACGACCCCTAGCTAAGATTGCAGCCTGCCCAGAGGTCCCCTAAGAAAGGGGAGCCACTAGAAGGGCACAGTGTTATGCTCCCAGAGCCATGGATCTAAGCAGCACAGGAGACAGCCAGCCACTGCTACTTCACTACTGTGTCTCTGCTGTCTTCCGATGCACTGTGCCTAGGCTGATGTCCTCTGCAGAGCCCGGGAAGGAGCAGTGGATGGTGTCTTCCTCAGAGCCTGTGAGGAGTGGCAGGAGAGTCACAGGCAGGTAGAACTGGACCCAGGAGATCTAAATGTGAGCCCTGCATGCACTGCCTACCTGTATGGAGAGAGCCATGGTCCAGGCATGGAGACAGAGTGAGGGTCCTGTCAGGGGAGTTTATTAAGTGTTGGGGATGGAGATGTGGTAAGGGACACAGGCTCTCTGAGCCCCAGGTGCAGGTCTTTGGGTCCCATGTTCCAGAAAATTACAGAGGTTAATGACTGTCTGGGAGGAAGACTGTATGGTGGAAGTAAGCCTGATAAGCGGGAGCCTGCAGCAGGAGGCATTTCAGTCAGACCTGAAGACAAACTTTCATCTCCCTGTCACATAATGTGCTCATCTGGGGCAGGTGCTCCTTAACTAAGGTGCAAAGGCCTTGGGCTCTGTCCTCAGGTGCAGGGATGGGTACTGCAGGTCTCACACATCTGCCACACTGCCCAGGAGCAGGAAGGTCTGAGGGTAGTTTTTGGTCCACATTCAGAACCCCAGGGGCAGGGGCACAGGCAGAGGAAAAAGGCAGCTTCCATACCTGCAGCCCCCCACCCTGCCCCACCAAAGATGCATAGTAGAGCACTGCAGAGGCCATCCTATCACCCCTCCTGCATCCCAGAGCCCCCATATCTTCCTGTACCTTGGAGGCCTTGACTCCTGCTGCGAACCCACACACCTTTGTTGAAGGGAGTCAGAAGGCATATTCTCCAGGCCAGGCTGGGCAGCCTGTGTTCTACACCTCCCCTCTAGGCCAGGCCTTGGGTTCAGGAGCTCTGCTGCCCTCCAGGGTGAGTGCTGGCAGACAGACCTGTGGCCCCTTCCCCAGAACCCCATGGCTTTGCAGAGGGCAGGGTTAGAGACCACCCGAGGTGGGGTGCCCAGTGGCCCAGCCTGAGGGGTCTGCATGCCCTCCTCCCTGCTTTGCAGGAGGTCCTAGGAGCCTCTGGCTGGCCAAAGGCTGTCTTTCCCTCTTCTGGCTGAGGCTCTGCAGTCCCACCACAGAAGACAGCCTTCTACCTTTCTGGTCCCCACCAGAGTGCCCTGATAAATCAGGCTGGACTTCAGTGCCCTCACCCTGCCCTAAATGTGCACCCTCTCCCCGCCCCTACACAAATAAGAAATAGTGCAAAGAAGTGGGCAGAGGCACTGGGAGAGGCCCCAACATGGGTGCAGGAAGTAGAAGTGGATATCAGCTCCCCAGCCCCCAGGCTCTTTCTGGATATGGACCTAGTTCACCCTGAGCCCCTCGATGCGATGCCCTGCACCCCACCCTGGGTTGACCCTTCCTCCTGCCACAGCCCTCCTTGCTCAACAAGGACTGCTTTTTTTTCTCTTGTGTTAGGGATGGAACCTAGGGGCATTCAACCTCAATCTACACCCCCATCTCATTTTTTTTTGCAGGTCTGGTGATGTGTAGATACCAGCAACAGCCACGCCCTCTCGGCATCTGCATGTAAAATTTTATTTATGCAATCCATAGGCAATATCTCAACGTGAGAAATAAGCCCCGAGAGAAGGTGTGGTCGCTGGCCAAAAACATTCTCCACTCTTAGATATTCTTTCATAACTATTATTATTTTAGTAATGATTCGTTTAACTCTCCACATGAAATGCTCCGGTGGTGTAAGATCAGGACTGTGAGAGAAATTGAGTCCGTGTAAAATAAACTTTCAGCTTTCTTCAAATGGTAATAGATGCAGTGGCAGCATTCCAGTCAATAATTACAAATGCAGAACTCCATCCTTATCTTTGACCTTCATTAGCCAAGGGCTGAAAGGAATCCTGACCTTTGCACCTAGTAATAGCGATGCCTGGAGATATAGCGACACCACCTGGTTAATAAGCATATCGTTTGAGGAAAAGTGCTCAGCTGCTCAGTTGCTAGAGAAGTATATTTGACAACTAAATCTAAAAACTTCATGTTATTTCTTGGTGTTTACCTGCTAAACTGTGTTATGAGTTTGCTTAAGCTTTCAGACAGCAGATTGTATTGCAGAAAAAACCCAGCAGACATTCATCGATATAAAGCTGGAATCTCGGACTTCGTCCCCCATTCAGCTCAAAGGAGGTTGCTAGATAGAGAAGGACATTGGACTAAGCCCTAGGAATAAAAGTTCCGAAAGGGTTAAAGAAAACTCTTAAAAACTGGATTCTTCAAGTAATTTTGGGTGTGACTTTTGTTCTTCTGGAACTTGCCCACTAAAAGCCTCTGCAGCTGCAAGGCCAAAGGGGCTGAATCAAAGCACAAGACCCACCTGGGATAATGGGACTGATTTCAATCACAAAGACCTGTGATATCACAGGCCTTATTTTTGTCTTGTTCAGGGTTGGTAATCTGCATGTGTATATCTCTATTGTACCTTGGGTGTTTTGCACTTTTTTTTTTAACTAGAGAATCACTGGGAGAGGGGAATATATGAAAAATCTTGTGTCCAGAATAAAGTGTTCGATTGCGCAAGAAGCATTGATCGATATCAGGTTCTTTCCAAAAGCGCCACTTAGAGGATTATTTCCTAGAATGGAAAGGATCGCTGCAGATAAGCATCTGCAGTACGGGCACCCTATCCTCTCCATTCTTTTCTGAGATCGACTGCGAGTGGACTCGCACCCCCAACTGAGCAATAAGTCTGCTGCAGGAATGGAACCCAGGGGCATTTGACCTCCAAGCTACAGCCCCTGCCCTGTTTTTATTCTTTATTTTGAAACTGGGTCTCACTGAGTTTCAGAGGGCCTCACTAAGTAGCTGAGACTGTCTGCAAACTGTGATCCTCTGGGCTCAGCCTCCTAAATGCTGGGATTACAAGAGTGCACCACCATGCCTGACTTCCCAGCCCCATTTTTTATCCTTTGTTTTGAAACAGTGCTGAGACCACCCGCTTTTTCTTGGCATCTGTGTGGTCTCCCACGCAGCTAATAGGCAGGTTGTCAACGTGAGCAAAGCCCTGAGAGAGGGTGTCATCTCTGGTCAAACTACTCCTCCCGATTTTAGATATTCTTTCATAACTATTATTCTTTTAGTAATGATTCTTTTAACTCTCCACATGAATTGCTCCAGTGGTGTAAGATCAGGACTGTGGGAGAAACTGAGTCCGTGAAAAACAAACTTTCTGGTAATTTGTCCAAGTTTCTAAAGGTCCTCGGCTTTGTTCAAATGGTAATAAAATCTAGTTAGAATTTAGATGCAGTGGCAGCATTCCAGTCTGTAATTACAAATGCAGATTTCCTCTCTATCTCTGACCTTCATCCTAATCACTAACTAACAACAAAAGCCCTAGAAGGGAGGCAACCCAGTGCCTCTATTTACCCATCTCTTTGTAATCCCTCCTAGATAAAGGAAGACAAACATTGTGTGTGACATCAAAGCAACCTAGTTTATGAGCAGCTAACACCACCCAATACAATGGAGCTGATGGCTAGGAATATTATTGACCTTTACACCCAGTATGAGCCCTGCCCGAGACAGGGGAGGCACCACATAGCTAAGAAAAGGATATGGCAAAGGGTCTGGGACAGGAATATGGATTACTTATAAGATGAATAGGCTTCTAATAAGCCTATCGTTTGAGGAAAATTGTTCAGCAGCTAAGAAAGTACATCTGACAACTAAATCTAAAAATTGCATGGAATTTTTGGTGTTAATCTGCCAAACTCTGTTGTGAGTTTCCTTAAGCTCTCAGAATTTAGAAAGCAAGGTGGGCGACACCTGGGAGAACTCCATCACATCCACCTGGATCACCACATTTCCCCATGCCTGCCATATGAACTAAGCCCTAAAGATGGAAATTTCCAAAAAAGTTAAAGAAGATTCCATGAGAGGCCTCCAAGCCCTGTGTGTGCCCATTCTTTCTGGAATTTGCCCTTTGGAACTGCCTGTCTGCAAGATCTGGAGAAGATCCGAGCTAATCCCTAAAATGCCAGACTAGTTTTTTTTTTTTTTTTTTTTTTTTTTTTTACCTTTGTTTGCATGTTATTCACTATTGTTTTAGAGTGATTACACCCTCCTCTTTTTTCTGATTATTAACCTTAATGGTGAAGGGTATAAAATTTTCTGGGTTCTTGTAATAAAGTGTCAATAGCTCAAGAAGTTTTGTCCATGTCAGATTCTTTCCAGAAGTGCCACAAATAGGAACTTAAAGAAATTTATTTCCTAGAAGAGAAAGAATCGCTGCAGATAAGCGGCTGCAGAACAGCACCCGAACCTTCGCCCATCTTTTTCTGAGATTATTCGATCGTGAGTGGACTCACGGCAATTTCAATTGAGCCAGTCTGCGGCAAAACAATATCCCACTGAATTGCAAAGGGCCTCACTAAGTTGTAACTGAGGCTGTTCATAAATTTGATCCTCTTGTCTTAGCCTCCCAAAGGAAGGGATTACACACATGTGCCGCCACACCTAGCTTTGCACCTGCTCTTAAAGGGGCCACACCAGCTGGGTCTCCTGCCTGGCTGGGTGGCCAGGGTAGGGGCTGAGGATCCCAACTCTGTGAAGCCCACCCAGCCCAGGGCTCAGATTCTCCAAATCCTGGCACCTTCCTGACTCTTGGCTCACACATGCGGGCACTGCTGCTGTCCAGGTCCTGGGCTCCAGGGTCCTCTTCCTGCGCGCCAGTGCTCTACCCTGGGTGGCTTCTTGATTCCCAAGCCTTTGTTAGTTCAAGGCTCAAAGAGAGAGCCTTCACCAGCATGTGGGGCCACGAGTACTCACTCAGCACCTTACCTGTGGCACCAGCCTTTACTCTCTCCCCAACCCCTAGAGGTAGAGCCCACCCTCCACTGTTCTTGGGGAAGAAATCTGAATCGCCAAGGTGACAGGCTTGACCTCCAGTCACAAGTCTGTGAATTATGGAATTGGGGGCAGCATGGAGGTCTTCTTCACAACACAACTGCATTCTCGAGGAGGGCACTGCCTCCTCTCCAAAGCCCCACACCTGACATCCAGCCCTGGGATCCCAGTGAAAATCCACCCCTACACAGCCCTTGGCAACCAATCAAAAGCCCACACATAAAGCACCCTTTCATGCTGTGCAAGTTACTGAGCAGTGCAGAGGTGGGGATGGTTCAGGGATAAAGATGGAGGTGTGGTAAGGAATACTACAGATGAGATGGAGATGTGGTAATGGAAACTGAGATGAGGATAGGGTAAGGACATAGGTGGGGATGGGGATGGGATAAGTGTATGGGATGAGGATGGAGTAAGGACATGGGATGAGGTAAACTGTGGGGGTGGGATGGGGTTGTAGATATGATAAGAGCCACAGCTTGGGGTGAAGATGGACTAAATGACCCAGGGGAGGAATAGGCCAAGGACACTGGGATGGTAAGTCACTAAGGGGATAGGCATGGGGTAAGAAATACAGGTGGGGAGAAGGATGAGCTGGCTAATTGATGCTGGATGGACATGGAGTTGTGATAAGGGATATAGAGATGAGGATAGAAACCTAGGGGTGGGGGTAACAGACCTAGGGATGGGGATGTGGATGGGGATGTGCGCAGGGACATTGTGATGGGGAGGGGCTGAGGAGCAGAGGGATGGGTGGGGATGGGGTCGGCTAAAGGATGTGGATATGTGGGGACTGGGGATTGTTAAGAGATAGGAGTGGGGATGGAGATGTTGTGAGGGACATGGGGATGAGGATGGTGATGAGGATGGCTAAGAGACACAATAGGAATGGTGATGGGATGAGGGACAAGGGGATGGGGTTGGGGATGAGGATGGTTAAGAGACACTGTTGAGATGGGGATGGGATTGGGGTTGGGGATGGTTAAGAGATGCGGTTGGGGATGGAGATGGGAGGAGGTTTGAGGGGTGAGTTAGGGAGAGGATGAGGATATGGTGATGGAATGGGAATGGGGGAGGGGACATGGGCAAGTTCCTAGCTTGGGAAGCAGAGCTGTATGCATGCCATCGGCAATGCCTACTAAAGACAACACTCTCCATGGCCTGGAGGCTCCTGTGCCTCATGAACTGTCAGCTTCAGGTGCTAGTCCTCTGGGTCTTTCAGGTACAGAACCACTGCATGTCCCCAGGGCTCGTCCAGCCCAGATGCCTCACCTATCCCTGAGGAGGGGTCCCAGCACAGGGCCCACCAGGAAACAGCTGCTTGGTGACTGTGGCCTCTGTGATCCAGGGAATGGAGGCTGCTGTTCCCTCCAGAGCCCTAGAAGAAGCAAACATAGAGGCTGGCGTCCTTCTCAATTTGGGAAGGAGCAGATCCAGGATGACTAAGTGTGAGTCTTGTGCTCATTGTGTATGGGAATTGCCGGGTACCTGGAGAGCCATGCTTCAGCCACAGAGAGAGTGAGGGTCCACACAGAGGAATTATTGATCGGAACAGATTTGGCGATGGGGTCAGGAACAGAGGCATGGAGATTTGGTAAGGGACACTGAGATGGGTGTGTTATAAGGGATACTAGAAATGAGATGAGGATGGGGGAAGGGCCACGGTTGGGGATGAGGATGGAGTAAGGGACTCAGGATGGGGTCAACAGTATGGGTACGGGATGGGACTGCAGATGTGATAAGAGCCACAAGTTGGGATGAAGATGGGCTAAATAACAGGGATTGGAATGGAATGGGCCAAGGACACTGGGATGGTAAGTCACTAGGGGATAGGCATGGAGTAAGGGATATAGGTTAGGCAAAAGATAGGCTGGCTAATTGATACAGGGCTGGATGTTGAGTTGTGGTAAGGCATGTAGGGTTGGGGTAGAGTCCTAGGGGTGTGTAACAGACCTAGGCTTGGATATAGGGATGTGGTGAGGGACATTGAGATGGGGAAGGGCTGAGCAGCAGAGGGATGGGAGGGCGATGGGGTGTGCTACAGAATATGGGTATGTGGGTAAAGTGGGGTAGGGGACAAAGGGATGGTGATAGAAATGTTGTGAGGACCCCTGGCATGGGGATGAGGATGGGCTGTGTGAAGCATGGGTGGCAATGGTGTTTGGATGGAGAATGCTGGGATGTGGTTAGGGGTAAGTAAGAGACTTGTGTAGGGATGGAAATGAGATGAGGAACATGGAGATGGGGTTGGGGTTGGGGAAGGTTAAGAAACACTCGTGGGGATGAATATGTGATGGACATGGGATTGGGGATGGTTAAGAGACACGGGTTGGGATGAGATGAGATAAGGGTCATGGATATGTGGCTGAAGAGACACTGGTGGGGATAGAGATGTTTTGAGGGACACTGGGATGGGGTTGGGGATGGTTAAGAGACATGGGTGGTGATGCAGTTGTTGTGAGGGACATGGGGATGGTGATGGTTAGGAAACACTGGTGGGGATGGGGATGGGAGAGGGATGTGGGATGGGTTCAGCTTTGGTAATATACATGGTCAAGGATGGCTATGTTGTGAGAGAGATGGGGATGGGGATGGGTTTTGGAGGATTATGAGGAGAGTTGGGATGGGTAAATGGAGATGGAGTTATTAGTCATGGTTGTGGTTAGTGATGGGATGAGGGACATGGGGATGTGGTTGGGAATGGTTAAGTGATGTGTGTGGATGTGGGTTGCAGGGCTGGGATGGGGAGAGGATGAGGAACAAAGAGATGGAGATGGGGAGGGGACACAGGTAAAGTTCTGGCTCAGAAAGCAGAGCTGCATGCCTGCAATCAATGATGCCTACTAAGGTACAAAACTCTCCATGGCCTGGAGGCTCCTGTGCCTTGTGGACTCTCTATCCTCAAGTGCTAGTCCTCTGGGTCTCTCTGGTGCAGAACCTCTGCACTGCCCCAGGGCTCATTTGGTCCTCCAGCTTCACCTAGCCCTGAGGAGGGGTCCCAGCACAGGGCCTGCCTGGACACAGCTGCTTGTCCTCTGGCCTCTGTCATGGAGGCTGGCATTCCCTCCATATCCCAGGAAGGAACAGAAGTGTAGCCTGGCTTCTCCCTTAGAACTTTGGAGGTAGCCGACACAGCATGTCTGTTAATCTTGTGTCCATTGCCTATGGAAATTGTCGGGTACCTGGAGAGCCATGCTGCAGCACAGAGACATTGAGAGTCCACACTGGGGAGTAATTGAGCAGTGCAGGGGTAGGGATATGGTCAGGGACAGTGGGATGGAGATTGGCAGGGACATAGATGGAGATGTGATAAAGGATACTGATATGGGATTGGTATGGTTGAGACATGAGTGGGGATGGAGGTTTTGTGAGGGTCATGTGGATGTGGATGGGGTCGGGGATGGTTCAGTGACACAAGTGGGGATAGCAGTGGGATGAGGGACATGGGCATAGGGATGATTAAGAGACACAGTGGTAAATGGAGATGGAGTTGGGGCTGGTTAAGAGACATGGGTGGGGATGAAGATGTTGTGAGGGATATGGAAATGGGGACAAGTTTGGGGATGGTTAGGAGACATGGGTGGGGATGGAGATGAGATGATGGCTACAGTGGTAGGATGGGGAGAGGATGCATGACACAGTGATTGGGTTGGGTGAGGGGACATTGGCAATGTCCTGGCTTGGGGAACAAAGCTGCATGCCAGCCATCAGTGATGCCTACTAAGGACTGTACTCTCTGGGGCCTGGAAGCACCTGTGTGAGCTTTCTGAGGCTCAGGTGCTAGTCTGGGTCTCTCACGTGCACACCCTCTGTTCCTCCCTAGGCCTCATCCGGCCCTGCCGCCTCACCTAGCCCTACAGAGGTGTTCCAGTATATGAGCATGCCAAGTAACAGCTGCTTGGTCTCTGTGATCCTGGGCATGGAGGTTGATGTTCCCTGCAGAGCCCAGGAAGGAGCAGAAGTGGAGGCTGTTGTCCTCCTCAGAACTTTGAAAGAGCAGACCCAGGATGTCTAAATGTGAGTCTTGCTCTCACTGCATATGGAAATTGTCGGGTACCCGAAGAGCCATGCTGCAGGTACAGAGACAGAGTGAGGGTCCACACACAGGGGAGTTTTTGAGCAGGAATGGGGAAGAGGTAAGGGACTGTGGGATGGAGATTTAGTAAGTGATACTGGGATGGATGTGTGGTAAGGGATACTAGATATGAAGATGGGGTAAGGGACACAGGTGGAGATGGGGAGAAAGATGCATTGTGTATAGGATGAGGATCGAGTAAGAGACATAGGTAAACAGTGTGGGTTTGGATGGTGTTGTCGATGGGATAAGAGCCACAGGTTGGGATGAAGATGGGCTGACACAGGGATTGGCCAAGGACACGGGGATGGTAAGTCATTAGGGGATAAGCATGGGGTAAGGGATATAGGTGAGGGAGGGCTGGCTAATTGATGCAGGTATGGTATGGTGTTGTGGTAATTGATACACAGATGTGGATAGAGACCTCAGAGTAGAGTAACAAACCTAGGGATGGGGATTTGAATGTGGGGAAGGACACTGGTATGGGGAATGACTGAGTATCAGAGGGATGGGGTGGGAGTGGGAGGGCTACAGGATGTGGATATGTGGTCTAGAGATGTTGTGTGGACACTGGGATGGGATTGGGAATGGTTAAGAGACACAGGTGGAGCCGGGTGTGGTGGAATTCTCCCAGGTATCATCCTGCCTTGTCTTCTAAATTCTGAAAGCTTAATCAAATTCACAACACAGTTTGGTAGATAAAACACCAAAATATACCATGAAGTTTTCAGATTTAGTTGTCAGATGTATTTCCTTAGCTGCTGAACACTTTTCCTCAAATTATAGGCTTATTAGAAGCCTATTCCACTTTTATTATTTTATTTTATTTTATTTTATTTTATTTTATTTTATTTTATTTTATTTTATTTTGGT
This sequence comes from Muscardinus avellanarius, assembly GCF_963383645.1. Lineage (NCBI taxonomy): Eukaryota > Metazoa > Chordata > Mammalia > Rodentia > Gliridae > Muscardinus > Muscardinus avellanarius. The sequence goes on from NC_137809.1 coordinate 2,266,122, forward strand.
GGTACTGGGGTTCCTGGAAGCCCTTCTTCCTCCGGGCTATATTCCCAGACCTATTTTATATTTTTGAAACAGGGTCTCTTATGCCAGCACGGCTGGCTTCGAACCTGCGCGATCCTCCTGTCTCCGCCTCCCAAGCGCGGGGATTACAAGCCTGCGCCACCACGCCCAGCCCTATTCCTCTTTTAATAATCCATTTCCACATCACAATCCTTCTGCAACCTGCTTTTAATTTTTCTAATTCCTTTCTCTCCCATTAGAGACAATCTTATGATAAGCTGTTCTTCATACAAGAATCCTTTCTTATTCTCACCATATTTTCTTTCTTTTACACATTTATTATATCTATCCTTTGTTCTGACATACCCATTTCTTAGCTATGTGGTGCCTCCTTGTCTTGGGCAGAGCACATACTGGGTGTAAAGATTACGAATCTTCCTAGCCTTCAGATCTATTGTATTGGGCAGTATTAGCTGCTCATAAAGTTTATCTTCTCTGTATCTAGGCAGGATCGCAAGGATAAACAGTTACCGGTTGCCTCCCCTTTAGGGCTAATGGTTTCAGTTAACTCAATGCTTTTACTGTGTGTTAATGAAAGTCAGAGATTGAGGGGAAATCCGTGTTTTGTAATTGCTGTTACAGGAATGCTGCCACTGCCTCTGAATTCTAACTAGATTTTATTACCATTTGAACAAATCCGAGGATGTTTAGAGGCTTAGACCAATTACCAGAAAGTTTGTTTTCCACGGACTCAGTTTCTTTCAGAGTCCTGATCTTACACCATCAGAGCAATTCATGTGGAGAATTAAAAGAATCATTACCAAAAGAACAATAGTTATAAAAGAATATCTAAAAGTGGAGTAGTATTTTGGCCAGAGACGACACCCTCTCTCGGGGCTATTTGCCAATTGGCTACATGGGAGGTTGTCGCCCACGCAGATGCCGAGAGGAAGTAGGTGGTCTCGGCAGTCCTGGCCATCAGTGATGCCTACTAAAGACAACATTCTCCATGGCCTGGAGGCTCCTCTGCTGTGAAGGCTCTTTGCGAGCTCTCTGATCCTCCGGTGCTAGTCCTCTGGGTCACTCAGGTGCAGACACTCTTATGTCTCTAGGACTCATCCAGCCCTGCCGCCTCACCTACCCCTGAGGATGGAGGTTTGGTTAGTGACACTGAGATGGAGGTGTGGTAAGGGATACTAGCAATTAAATAAAAATGGGGTAAGGACACAGGTGAGGGTGGGGATGGGTCAGGTGTATATGGATGAGGATGGAGTAAGGTACATGGGATGAGGTAAACAGTGTGGGGATGGGGTGGAGGTGTGGATAGGATAAGAGCCACATGTTGGGATTAAGATGGGTCAAGTGACACAGAGATTGGAATGGGATGGGACAAGGACACAGGGATGGTAAGTCACAAGGGATTAGGCATGGGGTAAGGGATATGGGTGGGGAGAAGGATGGATTGACTAATTGATGCAGGGATGCACATGAAGTTGTTGTAAGAAACTTATGGATGAGGATAGAGACATAGGGATGGGATGTGGGATATCGACCTAGGTACAGAGATGGAAATGTGGTGAGGAATACTGGGATGGGGTGGGGAATGGTGTGGCCTACCGGATGTGGGTTTGTAAATAAAAATGGGGTGGGGGACAAAGAATAGGGATGGAGATATTGTGAAGGATGAATTTGGGGATAATTAAGAGATACCTGTGTGGGTGGTGATGGCATAAGGGTCATGGGGGTGGGGTTGGGGATGGTTAAGAGACACATGTGGGGGTGGAGATGGAATGAAGTTTATTGGTATGGGATTTGGGATGGATAAAAGACATAGGTGGGGATGAAGATGTTGTGAGGGACATGTGGATGGGAATGTGTATATTTAAGAGATATGGATGAGGATGGAGATATTGTGAGGTACATGGGGATGGGGTTGGGGTTCGGGATGTTTTGGTGAGATGTAGATAGGATGAGGAACATGGGGATGGGTTTGGGGATGGTTTAGAGAATGGGTTGGGATGGAGATGGGATGAGGCACATGGGGATGGGTTTGGGATGCTTACAATACACAGTGGTGTTGGAGTTGGGAAGAGCAATATAGACATGGTGTTGGGGATGGTTAAGGGACACTGTTGGAATGGGTATGGGATGAAGGACACTGGGATGTGATTAGGGATGGTTGAGACATAGGTGGGAATGGAGATGTTGTGAGGGGCATTTGGATGGGAATGGGGATAGTTAAGAGATGAATGAGGATGGAGATGTTGTGAGGGACATGGGGATGGGGATGGGGATGGTTTGGATATATGGGTGGGATGGGGATGGGATGAGGGACGTGGGAATGAGTTTGGGAAGGTTACGAGACACGGTGGTGTTGGAGTTGGGATGAGCGACATGGAAATGGGCTTGGAGATGTTTAAGACATATGTGTGAGATGGTGATGAGAGTCACAGGTGTGGGATGAGGAGGGGTTGGGGGACACAGTGATGGGAATGGGGCTCAGGGTGGGGACATGGGCAAGGTTCTTGCTCAGAAAGCATGCCTTCCATTGGCAATGTCTACTAAGGGCAACACTCTCCATGGCCTGGAGGCTCCTGTGCTCTGAGGACTCTGGCCTTAAGTGCTAGTCCTCTGGATCTCTTGGGTACTGAACCTCTGCATGTCCCCAAGGTTCATCTGGCCCTGCTGCCTCTCCTACCCCTGAGGAGGGGTCCCAGCACTGGGCCTCCCAGGATATAGCTGCTTGGGCTCTGTGGCTTCTGTGATCCTGGACATGGAGGCTGGCGTTCCCTCTGGAGCCTGGGAATAGAAGTAGAGGCTGGAATCCTCCTCAGAATTTGGAAAGGAGCAGACCCAGGATGTGTAAATGTAAGTCTTGGGATCATTGCCTATGAAAATTGTTTGTTACCTGGAGAGGCATGCTGCAGGCACAGAGACAGAGTGAGGGTCCACACAGGGGAGTTAATGAGCAGTGTGTGGTCAGGGATGGTCTAAGGGACAGTGGAATGGAGATTGGTAGGGACACAAATGAGGATGGGGTGAGGGATACTATGATGGAGATGGAGATATTATAAAGGTTACTGGGATGGAGATGAAGATTTGGTGATGGATACTGAGATGAGGATGAAGTAAGGGACACAGGATGGGGTCAACAGTGTGGGGATTGGATGGAGGTGTGGACAGGATAAGAGCCATAGGTTGAAATGAAGATGGGCTTAGTGACACAGGGAGTGGAATGGAAGAGCTAAGGACATGTGGGTGAGTGAGTCCGTCAGGTTTGGCATGGGATCAGGCTTACAGGTGGGGAGAAAGATAGGCTGGCTCACTGATGCAGGGATGGGAGTTGTGGTAAGTGAATAGAGGTCTCGGGGTGGGGTAATGGACCTAGGTATGGGGATGGATATCTGTTGTGGGGCACTGGATGTGGAGGGGAAGAGCAGCAGAGGGATGTGGTGGGTGGGGTTGGTTACAGGATGTGTGTATGTGGATGGAAGTGGGGTAGGGGACAAAGGGATGAGGATGGAGATGTTGTGAGGGATACTGGGATGAGGTTGGGTATGGTTAAGAGACACAGGTGGTGATAGAGATGGGACAAAGGTCACTGGAATGGTGTTTGGGGATGGTTAATAGACATGGGTGGAGATGGAGATGGGATAAAGGTCACTGGGGTGTGTTTGGGGATATTTAAAAGACATGGGTGGGGGTGGAAATGTTGTAAGGAACATGGGGCTGTGATTGGGGTGGAGATGATGTGAGGGACATGCGAATGGGGTTGGGGATGGTTGAGAGACATGAGTAGGGATGGTGATGTTGTGAGGGACACGGGGATGGGGATGGGGTTGGATATGGCTAAGAGACACGGGTGGGGGTGGAGATGTTTTGAGGGACATGGGGATGGCATTGGGGTTGGATATGGTTAAGAGACATGGGTAAGAATGGAGATGATTTGAGGAACATGGTGATAGAGTTCGGATTGGATATGGTTAATAGATATATGTGAGGATGGAGATGTTGTTAGGGAAACAGGGATGGGGTTGGGGTTGGTTAAGAGACGTGAGTGGGGATGGTGATTTGGGGAGGGACACGGTGATGGGGTTGGAGTTGGGGTTGGGGATGGTTAAAAGACATAGGTTTAGATGGAGATGGGATGTGGGTCACAGGGTGGGATGGGGAGAGGGTGAGGGACACAGTGATGGGCTGGGGATGGGGGGGGTGGGTGAGGTCCTGGCTCAGGAAGCAGAGTTGTGTGCCTGCCATTGGTGATGCCTACTAAGGACAGTGTTCTCCATGGCCAGAGGCTCCTGTTTTGTGTGGGCTATCTGAATCTCAGTTGCTGGTTCTCTGGGTCTTTCAGATGCAGACACCCTGCACCTCCTGAGGGTGTAAGACCTAATTCAGCCCTGCTGCCTCACCTAGCCCTGAGGAGGGGTCTTCGCACAGGAGTCTGCTGGGACACAGCTGCTTGGCCTCTGTGACCCTGGGCATGAAGGTTCTGCACGTCCCTAGGGCTCACCCAGTCCTGCCACCTCACCTGGCCCTGAGGAAGTTTCCCAGCACTGGGCCCACCAGAATGCAGCTGCTTGGCCTCTGTGTCCTCTGTGATCCTGGGCATGAAGGCTGTCATTCCATCCACAGCCTGGGAAGGAGCAGACATGGAGGCTGGCTCTCTGTCAGAACTTGGGAAGCAGCAGACCCAGTACGTCTCAATGTGAGTCTTCAGCTCCTTGCCTATGGGAATCATCATGCACCTGGAGAGCCATGCTGCAGGCACAGAGACTGAGTGAGGTCCACACTGGGGAGTTATTGAGCAGTGCAGAAATGGGGATGGAATCAGGGACAGTGGGATGGAGATTTGGTAAGGGCCACTGAGATGGAGGTGTGGTAAAGGATACTAGCAATGACATGGAGATGTGTTAAGAGAAACTGAGTTGAGAATGGGTAAGGTACATGGTTGGGGATGGGGATGGAGTAAGGGATGCAGGATGGGGTAAACAGGTGGGGATGGGGTGGGTGTTTAGATGGGATCAGAGCCACTGGTTTGGATAAAGATTGGCTAAATGTCACAGAGATTGGAATATTATGGGCCAAGGACACAGAGGTGATAAATCACTAGGGGATAGGCATGGAGTAAGGCATACAGGTGAGGAAAAGGATGGGCTGGCTAAGTGATGCAGGGCTGTGCATGGAGTTGGCGTAAAGAACATAGGGATAGGGATAGAGACCTCAGGGTATGGCCACAGTCATAGGTATTCAGGTGGAGGTGTGGTGAGGGACATTGGGATGGGGGAAACTTAGAAGCCAAGTGATGGTGTGATAGGTGGGCTACAGGATGTGGTATGTCTGTGCAAGTGGGTAGGGGACAGAGGAATGGGGATAGATGTGTTGTTAGGGACACTGAGATGGAGTTGTGATGGTTAAGAGATGGGGCGTGGTTGGAGATGGAATGAGGTTAATGGGGATTGGTTTGAGATGGTTAAGAGATGGTTTGTGATGGTGATGGGGATGGTTAAGAGACATGGGAGGGGATGGAGATGATGTGAGGGACATGGTAATGGAGCTGGGGTTGGTTCAGAGTCATGACTAGGGATGATGATATTTTGAGGTACACAGGGATGGGGATTGGGTTGGATATGATTAAGAGACATGAGTGGGGATGGTGATGTTGTGAGGGACGCTGGGCTAGGGATGGTTAATAGGCATGGGTAGGATGGAGATGGGATGAGAGTCACAGGGGTGGGATGAGGAAAGCATGAGGAACACAGTGTTGGGAATGGGGATGGGGGAGGGGACACAGCAAGGTTCTGGCTCTGGAAGGAGAGCTGCGTGCCTGCTCTAGGGAGACACCTACTAAGGACAGTACTCTGTTGCTGGAGGCACCTGTTCGAGTTCTCTGAGCCTCAGGTGTAAAAGTTCTGCTTATGCCCAGGGTTCATCGGCCCTGCCGCCTCACCCAGCCCTGAGGAAGGGTCCCAGCACAGGGCTTACCAGCACATAGCTGCTTGGCATCTGTGATCCTGGACATGGAGGCTGGCATTTCCTTCAGAGCCTGGGAAGGAGCAAATGTGGAGGCTGGCATCCTCCTCAGAACTTAGAAAGGTGCACATCCAGAATGTCTAAATGTGAGTCTTGTGCTCCTTGTGTATGGCAATTGTTGGGTACTTGGAGAGCCATGTTGTAGGCATAGAGACAGAGTGAGGTTCACCCAGGGGAGTTACTGAGCAGTGCAGGGGTAGGGATGGGGTCAGGGACTGTGGGATGGAGATTTGGTAAGTGACACACTTACGGAGGTGTGGTGAGAGAAACTAGAGATGAGGGTGGGTAAGGACGCAGTTGGGGATGGGGTTGGTCAAATGTATAGGGGTGAGGATGGAGTGAGAGACACAGGATGGAGTTAACAGTGTGGGGGTGGGGTGGAGTGTAGATGAGATAAGAGCCACAGGTTGGGATTAAGATGGGCTAGTTGACACAGGGATTGGAATGGAATGGGCCAAGGACACAGGAATGGGTGAGTCACTAGGGGACAAGCATGGGATCAGGGATAGAGTGGGGAGATGTCGGGGCCCACTCGGCTGGACCGAGATGGCACCCAGGCTTGTTGCCAGCCTGGATTTAAGATGGCACCTAGGCAGCCAAGTCATGAGACTCACAAGATGGATGTCTCCTTGAGCATGTGCAGTGTTCCATGCTACGTGCCTGCAGAATGATCAGTGACGCAGCACCACGTGATACCACCAGTCTACCTATGAGAGAGTCAGAAATGTGCATGCCCTAGCCGTGGGAAGCTTGGGGTTGGTAGGGAATAGAGGGAGGGATTATGATGCTGATATATATTGTGCTTGTATGCACTGAGAAGGAAGAAGAGACATATTATTGAGACATATTAAGGATCCATTAAAGAAGAATTCATATTTCAGCTGAAGAGGTGTCTGTGTCATTCTCTAAGCCCCTGCGGGTCAGAGTCTTAGGGGATGATAGGGAGAAGGATAGTTTGGCTATCTGATGCAGGGATGGGTGTGAGGTTGTGGGAAGGGACAGAGGGTGGGGTAACTGACCTTGAGATGGGATGAACATGTGGGAGGAACACTGAACTGGAGGTGTGGTAGGGGATACTGGGATGGGGATGGGGAAAGGGACAAAGGTGGGGATGGGAATGATAAACAGATGGGATGAAGATAGAGATGTTGTGATGGACACAGGGATGGGGATGGGACTGGAGTAAAGACATAAGACACAGTGTTGGGCATGGGGATGGAAATGTGATAAAGTACCCTGGTGTGGTGATGAGGATGGGCGAATTGGTCTGGTGATGGGAATGTAAATGTGGTGACAAACACCAGATGGGGATGGGAATGGGGACAGGGTAAGAGCCTGAGGCATGAGGATGGGGAAAGGGTTACACGGTGGGGTTGGAGTAAATGGCATGGGAATGGGGATGGGGTAAGGGACAGGGGGGGTGTGGTAATGGACAGGAGTGGAGATGGGGTAAGAGAGAATGGTGTAGCTCAGGGGTAGGTATGGACATGGGTTAATGGACTCAGAGATGGGTATGAAGAGAACTCCAGTCCATTGGCTGCTGGGCAAGTGTGGCCTTTATAGGTAGTGCCTAGACCAGTTCAGCTAACAGTAACTCAGGTTTGCGTTGGGTGGCAAGAGGAGAAACAAATGCTCTTATGGGCCATTCAGAGGTGAGAGAACAGAAAACACTGCTGCATGTGGACTGTGTTGTCTCGTGAAGGTTCTGAGCATTTGTGGGCTGGTTGTTCCCAACAAAGTTGTTTCTGCCCTGATGGGTAGGGCAAGAGAGCATCTAAAAATAATCTGTGCTATATTTTCTCACATTTTCAGTCTTGTGATAGACATTTCCAGTCTTAAGATGACACAGGGCATGAGGTTGTGATGTTGGCAAAGGCAATTCTGTCTATATGAGGAGGAAGGGGATGTAGGTGGAGGGCTCAGCAGGATTCCCCGAGGCTGTTACTTACTGCCTTCAACATTCCCATTCCATTGTCTCTGTTGAGGGCATCACTGTATCACTCTTGGCAGGTGCTGGCCATGATCTACTCTACTCAACAGGTCATTGTCCATTTGTTTTTGTGTGGTCAATTGTACCATTGCCTGAATCTCTGGGAAAGGAGTCTAGAGACAGGGTTAAAAATGCAGTGTCTGTTGGGCATGGTGGCACACACCTGTCATCCTAGTACTCTGGAGGCTGAGACAGGATAATTGTAAGTTTATGGCCAGCCCCAGCTACTTGTGAGGCCCTCCACAATGGAGAGAGACCTGATTTCCAAAAAAAAAAAAAAAAAGAATTAAATAGAGTTGGAGGTGTAGCTCAGAGGTAGAGTGACCTTGATTGAATTCATAGCTCTACAAAGAAAGAGTGCCAGGTTCAGGGTTCCTGGTAGTTTACACCTGTATCCCAGTGCTTGGGAGGCTGGACAGGAGGATTGGGGGTTTGAGGACAGGCTCATCAACTTACTGACATATTCAGCATATTTTTTGGGGGGATAGTGGGGTTCCTGGAAACCCTTCTACCTCCAGGCTATACTCCCAAAACAATATTTTTATATTTTTATTTGAAAACAGGGTCTCTTAAGCCAGTGAGGCTGGCTTAAAACTTGCCTGATCCTCCTGTCTCCACCTCCTAAGTGCTGGGATTACAATCGTGCACCACGACACTTAGCTTGATGACTATTTTTAAATAAAAAATAAAATAGGTTGGGCCTGGAGCTCAGAGGTAGGATGTCTCTGTGTTCAGTCCCTAGTACCAAAAAGTGTCTACATAGAGGAGCCTAATTATATCTCCAGTGTTTCTGAAAGACGGAGGAGCCAGGGAGCTCAGCCCAGTCTTTTGCCAGATCCCCAGGATGTCTGGTTTGCGAAGGAGGTTCTCTTTGTGATTTTTGCTGTATCTTTCACTACCAATCGATGGATGTAAAGCCAGCTTTTCTGCTCCAGGTGTAAGCAGATAAAGGTCTGCTTTTTGGGCCTCTGCAGATGAAAGTCTCTTCACGGTGTGGGAGCCATTGTGGCTCAGGAGTCTCCTTGGTTTTGTAAAATGGTGATACCATTTGTGACTCCCTCTCGGCTGTCAGAATGTCTCTTGAGAGGTGCTGGACTTGAATGGAGGAGGTGGTAATGCCTTAATTCTTGCACCTCCTCTGCAGCTGTTCAAAATCCAATTTAGCAGCTGAATCAGTTGGATTCCATTTCTCTTGTGTATGCAAGTTTCCTGAGAGACTTGCAGGATTTGACTGGAGGATGCTGTCTCTATTTGCAGGGCCAGATGGATCCGAGTACAAGTGGCTGTTGGGTAGGTTGATAAGCAGAGATAAGCTGGGTGGGGTCCACATGAGAAGATGGCACCAGTTTGATGGAGGCAGGTGGAGAGGTGAATGGAGAAGAATCTGTGCAGGGGGAGGGCACTTGTGGGAAGCAGAGCTCCTATCTGTGACATGGATTGGCAGACAGAAATGGTGGTGTGGGGCCCAGAGAGGATGCCTCTCATCCTTGTGAAGGGGCCAGCAGAGACTAAGAGGAAGCAAGGTTAAAGGTAAGTGTGTCTGAAATGCAGGAAAAGCCAGTGTGGTCACTCATACTTATAATCCTGGTACTTGGGAGGCCAAGACAGGAGGATCTCAGGTTCAAGTCCAGCCTTAGCTACTTAGTGAGGCGCTCAGCAACTTAGATCTTGTTTCAAAATAAAGAACAAAAATAGATCTGGGCTGTTGCTCAGAGGTAGAATGAGTTCAATCCCCAGTACCATAAAAAAGTACATATGTACATATATATGTACATAAATCACAGGGAAGTGGCTGGGTCTTTTGACATTTGGAAATAAGGCAATGAACCACCAAAATAAAGATGGAACATAGAACCAACATTAATGGATGCTCAATTAAGGCTTAATAGGCAGCCCATGTCCAAGAAAAAAGCGACAAGCCTACCCATAAATGTGATGCTTACCCAGGTCCAGCCCCAGTGATGTTTAAGGAAGTGGGGTCTTTGGAGCTGGGGTAGTTACCTGTCTTTGGTGGCTGGTCCCAGGAGGTAAGGGGCTGAACATCTTGGCTTTGGGTTAGGGATTGGTATGGTTGGTCTCTGCCCAAGGGCTTGCAGGTGAGCTGATTTCAGGTGCCCCTCTTGGCCACACTTGAAGCATGGGCTTCTTGGCATCCTGTTAGCAGGGAAAGGCTGTTTTCTGGCTGCCTTGGACAGTATTGCAAGCAATATTTAGACTAATATATTTTTATTTATTTTTTTTAATCTCTTTTAACACCTTGATTGTTTTGTTTTTGTTTTGGGGGTGTAATAGAAATGAAACCCAGGTGTTTCTGCTTCTAAGCTATATATATATATATATATATATATATATATATATATATATATATATATATATATATATATATATATATATATATATATATATATATATATATATATTTGTGTGTGTGTGTGTGTGTGTGTGTGTGTGTGTGTGTGTGATACTGGAGTTACTGGAAACCTTTCTACCGCCTGGCTACTCCCCCAGACCTATTTTATACTTTTTATTTTTTATTTTTTGAAAAACAGGGTCTCCTAAGCCAGCATCTGTGCGATCCTCCTGTCTCTGTCTCACAAGCATGGGGATTACAAGCGTGAGCCACCATGCCCAGCTCCCCAGTGTTAGGTCCTCGACCCCCATGGGACAGGGGCGGGGCTGACCCGCCTCCTTACCCTGCAAGTTCCCACGGAAAGCCACTCCCCTTTGATAAAAAGGGGAACGCGGCGATCCCGGGACACACAGAGAAGACACACACAGAAGAAGCCTGTGGGACGGAGATATTTTCTACATCTGTGGAAGGCTCTCTTCCACGCCCTCTCCCACCCCCAACCCGCACCCGCGACACGGGGGTGGGGGAGGGAGCTGCCTGGGACTGATGGGCTGATCTAATAAAGACTTATGCCACCTGCATGGCCGATCTCGCGTGTCCGGTGGATCTCTCTCTCGCCATCAAACATCTGGTGCCTATGAAACCCGACTTACCTATTTTGGCCTTTGGATCTATGCGCTCCGAACTTCTGCACTAAACCGCCCGGCGCGAAACTACTAAGGCACTTCCCGGAGCCACGGATTCCTGAAACCTCACGCGACCACCTCCTCCCTGCAGATTCCTGGGCGCTGGAGCCGGGGACCATGTTCCCATTGCTACGGCGCTCGGCACTCCGCGGGACCCGGGTCCTGGCCCGCACGCCGAACCGCGGCCGGGCGCAGCCCCAGCTGGGGTTCCCCCAACAGCTCGGCACATTCCCGAAAGACGCGGGGACCTGGCTTACTGGACTCTCAGCTTATTTAACTACATGCGCGGCCTCCGCCCACCCAGACTTCTACAAACTGCTGAAAAGAGATACGCGCTCGCGCCTCCCGCCCTCGCCTGTGCTACGCCCGCGGCCCCGAGCCGCCAGCTCCCTGTGCCATGGAGGATTCCATCACTGCCGGGACCTCTAGCTAATTTGCCCCTGGCGGTGCCCCTCGGGGCCCAGCCCCACGTTGGGCGCGCGCCTAAAGCCATTTTTGTCTCCACGCCATGGGCCCGGCAACCCATGCCCCGCGGCGGATCCCCATCCTCCCAGCCCGTGCTCAATGCGCCCCAACGCACAGCTGGGCTCCCGCGGACAAAGGCGCAGCTTGGCGCCTTCCAAAGAAACACAGGGGACTTCCAAAGAGGCAGCCCCCAACAGCTCCCAGATCTCCGACCCCCTTCCCAGCCCCAGCCCCAGCTCCCAGCAGCTGGGCGCGTCCCAAAAAGGCGCAGCAGATTTCCGATTCTCCCCGCTTGCTACTACATTGCTGTAAGTACTAGATTTTAAAACCAAATCCTTGGTGGTCCAGTGGTTAATATTGGGCCCTCTAATCGCCGCGACCTGAGTTCAATTCCTGGTCGGAACAAAAAAAAAAAAAAAAAAAAAAGCCATTTTGATACTGGCATCCGGGCTCTGAGGGGGATGGCAGCAGCCATTTTGGTACTGGCACCCGGGCTATAGGGGGACGGCGGCAGCCATCTTTGATACATGGTTATGCTGATGGAAGCCATCTTCCCTTGGCACGTGGTTATGCTGATGGAGGCCATTTTGATTTCTGCCTTAAGGGGGACGGCAGCAGCCATTTTGGTACTGGCACCCGGGCTCTAAGGGGGACGGCGGCAGCCATCTTTGATACATGGTTATGCTGATGGAAGCCATCTTCCCTTGGCACGTGGTTATGCTGATGGAGGCCATTTTGATTTCTGCCTTAAGGGGGACGGCAGCAGCCATTTTGGTACTGGCACCCGGGCTCTAAGGGGGACGGCGGCAGCCATCTTTGATACATGGTTATGCTGGTGGAAGCCATCTTCCCCTGGCACGTGGTTATGCTGGGGTGGCCATTTTGTCCAACCTACAGGTCGGCAGCCATTTTTGCCTCCTTTCTTCTCTGAGGGTGACGGCGGCCATTTTTTTTTCCCAAACTGCAAGTCGGCCATCTTAGACTCCACCCTATTTTCACTCTTAACTAATCCTAGGGCTAATTAAAATTCTAAAACCCTCCCATTTTTCTCCTGGCCAATCATAAAAGTCGGCGGACATCTTAAAATACTATTATCTGTCATTGTTTCACACACATCTCCACAGCGTGGGCCTGGCTCTGCAGCCCCTCTGCGCTCACACTGCGGTAAGCTTCCCTTTTTAATTTGGATAAGCGGGTTCCGGCTTTTAGCCCCCTCCGGACTCAGGTTTCTGGCTGATTAAAGAAATCCGAACGTTTGGCCCTGAGTCCCCTCCAGCCGGCCAGGCCGCGCTGCGGGTGTGTACGGGAATTAGAGACGTCTTTTCTCTGACACGCCAATCTGTTTCTGAACAAAGGGTTGGACCCCAGGACGCTGGAGTTCTGACTTTGTTCCTGCCGCTTATCCGAGATGGGGGGAAACCAGCAATCTAAGATTAAGATTGATTCCCAGTCGGCACTGGGTCGCGTCCTGGCTAATCTCCAGGCTTTGGGCTTCTCAGGGGAACTGTCCCCAGAGAAACTTATTTCTCTTTGCACTAAGATTTGGCCGACATATGATTTAACCGATAACCTTCGATGGCCGGTGTTGGGGACATTAAATCCTAGGATGTTAATGGCTCTCAGTGAATATTGCACACATTCGGCGAAATGGTCTGACCTGTTGTATTTACAGCCATTCTGGCGCCTGCATTTCCTGTTTTCCTCCCCTCCCAGCCCTGCTGCCCGAGTCATGCTGGCTGGGGAGTCCCGCGGGCCACAGCCGCCATCTTGGACACCCCCTGGCAACCCACAAGCGCCACCTGGTGGTCCCTCCGGGACACAGGCTGGTAACCCACCTGACTCACAGCCGCCATTGTACAAGGAAACATGGATACCGGAGTCTGACTCGGCCGAGGCACCGGCCTCATTTACGGATGAGCCTGACCCACAAGATCTCTCCTTACCGTTGCGACCGTCAGCTCCTTCCGGGGCGGCCTCTTGCTCTAACCCACTTCTTTCCCCCCCCCGCCTTCCTCCCTCAAGGGGCCGATCCTGGCCTCCCCCTCGCCTACCCCCATAGGTCACCGGACTCGTTCCAGGAATCCTCCTTCTCTCCTGGCCCCGCTTCGTGAGGTGGCCGGTGCAGAGGGCGTGGTCCGCGTACATGTTCCCTTTTCCCTTCCAGACCTCGGACAACTTGAGAGAAAACTGGGCTCGTTCTCAGCCAATCCCAGTGGTTTCATCAAGGAATTCCAACATATTATACAAGCATATGATTTAACTTGGCGGGATCTTCATGTCATTCTAACCTCTTCTTTAACTCCAGATGAACGTGACCGTATCCTGAAAGCGGCCAGGGAGAGGGCCGACCAGGCCCACGTAACCAACCCATTACTTCCTACCGGTAATGCTGCAGTTCCCTCTGAGGAACCCAATTGGGATTATAATGTAAAGGAGGGAATAGAAATAAGAAATTATATGATACAATGTCTTATTGATGGTATGAGAGATGCCTCTCATAAGGCAGTTAATTATGATAAGCTTAAGGAAATTACCCAGGGTCCAGATGAAAACCCAGCTGTTTTTCTAAATCGGTTACGAGAGGCTTTTACCCGTTATACCCGTTTAGACCCATCTACGGAGGCAGGCTCGGTCATATTGGCCACTCATTTTATTGGGCAGTCAGCTCCTGACATTCGGAGAAAACTAAAAAAGGCTGAGGATGGCCCCCAAACTCCTATCCGAGACTTGGTGAACATGGCATTTAAAGTTTTTAATTCCAGAGAGGAACAGGCAGAAGTAGAACGTACGCTCCAACTTCGCCAGATGGCGAATATACAGGCCCAAGCCCTGGCGGCGGCCCTGCAGCCAGCTGAGGATAAGCAACCTTCGGGACGGCGAGCGCCACCTAGGGGAGGACGCCAGCAACGACAGCCACCCTCTGGAACCTGTTTCAAGTGCGGTGGTGCTGGTCACTTGGCACGCAGTTGCCCCCAACCACGTCCGCCAACCAGACCGTGCCCGGCGTGTGGCCAAGAAGGACACTGGAGAAGTGAATGTCCTTGGAGAGGAGGTGAGTCTCAGGTGCCTCAACACCGGGGAACCACCCCTCCAGATCAGGCCCCACCAATGGCACTACTGGGTCTGGCTGAAGATTGACACTCCCCGGCCTCGGCCACCCGTATTACCCAAGCTGAGCCCAGGGTCACGCTACAGGTAGCGGGTAAACCAATCTCTTTCCTGATTGATACGGAAGCTACCTACTCTGTCCTCCCTTCCTTCTCTGGACCTAGTTTCCCTTCCCAAATCTCGGTCCAAGGGATTGACGGCCTACCCTCCTGCCCACGTATCACAGGCCCCCTGTTATGCCATCTGGAGAATTTTATGGTCAGCCATCCATTCCTGATTATTCCATCATGTTCTACCCCCCTTTTGGGTAGAGATTTTTTAACCAAACTTGGGGCAGAACTTTCATTTAATCTTCCCCCGGTGTCTGCTTCCTCTAACATATTTTTAATAGCTACAGCTACAATAGAAGACCAAAAGGAAAACCTCCCTCTTCCAACAGATGTGGTAGACCCCATAGTATGGGACACCAGTACCCCGGTGGTGGCAACTCACCACACCCTGGTTCGGGTTACCCTACGTGACCCCAATATTTTTCCTGCTCGCGCCCAGTTTCCAATATCCCTCCTTCATCGGCGCGGGCTTAAGCCAATCATTTCTCGTCTCCTGGTGCAGGGGTTGCTCATCCCTATTAACTCCCCTTATAATACCCCTATCCTCCCAGTTAAAAAGCCTAACGGGACATATCGTCTAGTCCAAGACCTCCGGTTGATCAACGAGGCAGTGATACCAATCCACCCGGTGGTCCCTAATCCCTATACCCTCCTGTCTCAGATTCCCCCCAATACTACCCACTTCTCAGTCCTTGATTTAAAGGACGCATTTTATACAATTTCCCTTCATCCGGAATCATATCCCCTTTTTGCCTTCACTTGGGAGGACCCTGACACCCAGGTCGCCCAGCAACTTACCTGGACTGTCCTCCCCCAGGGTTTTCGAGACAGCCCACATCTCTTTGGGCAGGCTCTAGCGCGGGATCTCCTCCAGTGCCCCTTAGAGCCTAGTTCTCTACTACAATATGTGGATGACCTTTTGCTTTGTAGCCCCTCCTTGGAAATGTCTAAGCGCCACACTGCTCTCCTCCTTAATTTCCTTGGGAGCAAGGGCTATAGAGTGGCCCCACATAAGGCCCAGTTATCAATGCCTGAAGTGCAGTACCTAGGCCTCCACCTTACCCCCAACACTCGGGGACTCACGGTGGACAGGGTCAAGGCCTTACGAGACTTACAGCCGCCCACCACAGCTGGCCAGATCCAGTCCTTTTTGGGCTTTGTGGGATTTTTCCGACATTGGATCCCCAACTTTGCCATCATAGCTAAGCCACTACATGAGGCGATTAAGGAAACCCCGGCTGGCCCTCTCACTTCGCCTGCGATCGTTCGACAAGCTTTCCAGGCTCTTCGAGAAGCTCTCCTTAAATCGCCTCCATTGGCACTCCCCAACCCCACTAAGACCTTCTTGTTATTTACTGACGAAAGGCAAGGGATAGCTACAGGAGTGCTCACGCAACCTCTGGGACCAACTCAGATGCCAGTGGCCTATTTGTCCAAACAACTGGACCCCACCACCCGGGGCTGGCCACCCTGCCTCAGGGCTCTGGCAGCAGCAGCCACACTCACAAAAGAGGCTCTTAAAATCTGCCTTCAGATGCCCCTGCAGGTCTTTTCCCCACATAGGCTCCAGGATTTGCTCTCTCCACGAGCACTCCCTCTTTTGTCACCATCCCGTATTCAGGAACTTTATTTGCTGTTTATGGAAAACCCAAGTGTTAAACTATCTCATTCCCCAGCCCTTAACCCAGCCACTCTATTACCAGTGAGCCAGGGTCAGGGCCCTGATTCGGGTTCATTCAGCGATGTTCACTCATGTGTTGATGTAATTGAAGCTCTAGCCAAACCTCGGGCAGACCTTCAGGACACCCCACTTCTTAATCCAGATGTCACTTATTTCGTTGATGGCAGCTCTGTTCCTGACGCCAGAGGTAAGAGGAGAGCAGCCTATGCAGTGGTCACTTTAACTCAAACAGTCGAAGCTGCCAGATTACCGGACGGTACTACCTCACAAAAGGCTGAGCTGATTGCCCTAACTCGAGCCTTACAGCTGGCAAAAAACAAGCGGGCAAACATTTACACTGATTCTAAATATGCCTTTCTAATAGCACATTGTCATGCCTCAATCTGGAGAGAGAGAGGGTTTCTCTCCACCAAGGGATCACCCATTATCAATGCTACCCTAATTAAAAAGCTTCTAGACTCCCTTTCTTTACCATCCGAGCTGGCCATCATTCACTGTAGGGGCCATCGGACGGAGTCTTCCTTAGTGGCAAAAGGAAACAATAAAGCTGATTATACAGCGCGACAGCTGACACAGCAGGCTCAGCCAAGCCCACCAGCACCTATACTGTTTCTAACACTCCCTACAATGGTGCCTAATTACAGCCCGGCTGAACGGGAACACCTGACAAAACTTGGGGCATCCAGCACAAAAGACGGCTGGCTCATGGTACAGGATAAAATTGCTCTGCCTAAGGCCCAGGCTGAAGAGATCATCAGCTTAATACATAACTCTCTTCACGTGGGACCCATGGCACTGAAACATTTTCTGAGCCCCTTGTTCTATTCTCCTCTCCTACTACAGCTAATTGGTAAAGTCAGTGCCTCCTGCTCCACTTGCGCTGCTGTATCCACTCAGGGAGGCCTTCGCCCTTCCTTCCCCACCCACCAAATGAGGGGACACCTGCCAGGACAGGACTGGCAAATTGACTTCACACATATGCCTCCCCATAAAAAACTTAAATATCTTCTTACCATGGTTGACACCCTAACATGTTGGGTGGAGGCTTTTCCTTCAAAGGATGAGACAGCCAGCACGGTGGCCAATGTTCTTTGCTCAGATATCATTCCTCGTTTTGGACTCCCTAACTCCTTACAATCTGATAACGGTCCAGCTTTTGTTTCTAAAGTCATTCAACAGGTGACACAAGCTCTGGGCATTGCGTGGAATCTCCATATTCCATACCGACCACAGTCTTCAGGAAAGGTAGAAAGGATGAATGGAATTCTTAAAAATCATTTAACGAAACTCTCTTTGGAACTACGGGTTTCATGGCCGGAGTTCCTGCCACTAGCTCTGGCCCGGGTGAGGGCCACCCCCCGAAGCCCCACCTTTATGAGCCCATTTGAATTGCTATACGGCCGCCCTTTCTTGCTTAATCACACTCTTCCTGTGGAACCCCCTCCTTTGTCTTCCTATCTCCCTTATTTGTCTCTCCTCAGGCACATTCTTAGGGAACATGCTGACCGATACTTTCCCCAACCGGGGACTGACGAAACAGCTCCACATCATACAGCTAAGGCCCTCAAGCCTGGGGATCAGGTCCTTCTCAAGTCACTCCAGCCAAAACAACTTCAACCACGGTGGACGGGGCCCTTCACAGTAATCCTCACCACACCCACCGCAGCCAAACTGCTGGGGGACCCCAACTGGCACCATCTTACTCGGCTAAAAAGGGCCCCACTACAACAGTCCCAGGACAAATTTTCTTGCACAGTATTAGGAACTACTAAACTTCGTTTTTCCCGACATAACTCTCTTTGATGTTTATATTTTAGCAGGTCCACTTGTTTACATACTATGATGCTCTCCCTCTTCGGATGCAAAACTGCCATAAGTATTAAACTTTAAAAGTCGGCTACTGATGCTCCTGACGCAGTAGCAGATGTTCGTTTGACCAGACAGACCTATACCCACTCGGGAGTTGCTGCTATTTGTAACTCTGGTCAAATAGAAACTGCTGGAGGGGCGGAAGATATTCTCCTCAGGGAAATGCTGCTATTTAAATAATAGATCTAGTGACAATCTACCTCATATTTAAAGGGCTCCTAGGATCTGCTCTCACAATTTTTTCTTTTTCTAATAGCACCTTGCCTGTTAACCAGGGTTACCTCCAGCTCTCACTGCGGCCACGCCTGCCTGCCCCCGCCCTTCCAGGGGATTGGACCCTGACTCCCGGCCTGGGGCCCCTGACTCCGCCCACTCTGTCAGCAGGAAGTAGTTCGATAGAGTCGTCGCCCTTCTGACCAAAAAGGCCGGGATGTTAGGTCCTCGACCCCCATGGGACAGGGGCGGGGCTGACCCGCCTCCTTACCCTGCAAGTTCCCACGGAAAGCCACTCCCCTTTGATAAAAAGGGGAACGCGGCGATCCCAGGACACACAGAGAAGACACACACAGAAGAAGCCTGTGGGACGGAGAGATTTTCTACATCCGTGGAAGGCTCTCTTCCACGCCCTCTCCCACCCCCAACCCGCACCCGCGACACGGGGGTGGGGGAGGGAGCTGCCTGGGACTGATGGGCCGATCTAATAAAGACTTATGCCACCTGCATGGCCGATCTCGCGTGTCCGGTGGATCTCTCTCTCGCCATCAAACACCCAGCTCTATTTTATTTTGAAAATAAAAAGTCTTACTCAGTTTCCACAAGCCCGGCTAATTTGCTGAGACTGCTCTCAAACCTGTAATCCTCATGTCTCAGCCTCTCATGTAAGGGATTACAGACATGAGCCAACATGCTAGACTTTAAAGCATGTTTTAATGATATTTTTGAGGGGGTTGACAGCTATGTTCAAATTTTTGGATCTTTTTCTGAGTATCAGGTGATGATTAATTGGTAAATAAAGTGGGCATTTGGATAAAATGGTCCTTGTTTTTTTTTTTTTTTTCAATACTGGGGTTAGGGCCCATAGGAATTCTACTTTCAAGATACACCCCAGCCCTATTTTTAATTCTTATTTTGAAACAGAGTCTCACTGAGTTACAGAGGGCCTCACTTCTTAGCTGTCTGCAAACTGCTATCCTCCTGTCTCAGCAACTCAAAAGATGGGATTATAAGTGTGCGCCACTACACCTGGCTTTTCCTGCTTCTGGGTGTGTTGGTACAAGCCTATAATCCCAGTACTTGGGAATCTGCAACAGGAGATTGTACATTATTGCCACAGCCCCTCCCCCTCAGCATATAGGAGCATAAAAACACCCTATTAATCGGCATAGTCTAAGGAGACCATGCCCCGAGCAAGGAGGCATCATCTCTGGCAGAAATACTCCCTGCTCTTAGATTTCTACACTAAAAAGATCCAGTGATGTAAAACAGGATTCCAGGAATTAGGACTGTGAAATAAATTGAGTCCATGAAAGATAAATTCTCTAGTAAAGGGCAGCCAGTATTCAGGGGCTGCAAAAATTCCTTTGTTTTTTTTCCCCCTCGAAGGAAAGTCCTTTGATCTAAAGATGAGCTCCCAGCACCTCTCTGCCAGCAGGGGAAGCTGCTTGCCCCATTTCTCAAAGAGATGTAAAACTGTCTCTGGAAACTGGGCCATTTGCTTTTCCTCTTAAGAGATGCTAATAAGCTCTTATCTGGCCTTAACAGGCTATCTTTAGGACTCAGCAGCAGGACAGTAAAAAACTCAAAAGTCTACCCCAAAATCATGCATTAAAGAACAATTATGAAAATCCAATCACCTGTTTTTAATGTTTCTGCCCTGTTTTACTAACTGTGATATAAATATTGCCTCATAGGGGATGGCGGAGCAGACAGAACCGGACATATCTGCAAGGCAGCCCATGGATCTTGATAAAGGAGGGCCTGGACTAAGCCCTAGAGACAAAAAGACTGTGGAAGGATCAAAGGAGATCCTAGAAGACTGAATTTCCCCAAAATGGACATTGGGTGTGAACCCCCACCTTTACTGAGCCTGCCTGTCCTGGATGCCTTTCCCCCTAAGATTCACCCAAAGCCAGAAATCTGATTCCAATGACAAATGCCAAGGGGAGTGACTTTAATCACCTAGTCCCAGACAAATCTTAAACTGTGATGCCATGTATCCTCTTTTATCCTGTTTATCTTGTTTACACTTAATGCCTCACTATTGTCCTTTGGTGCTTACACTGGGTATAGGGTATAAATACTGGTGATGGAAATTAAAACATTGTCAATTGTATGGAAGGCAGTTGTCCAGTGATTCTGTTCAGATTCCTCTCTCCCAGGTCCCCAGGGATGAGACCCCACACTTTCCTAACCAGGGCTTGAAGGAGCTCTTACCTGCTAAGAGACAGGAGTCACTGCAGGTATTAACCCCTGCAGGACTGTAACCGACCCTTGTCCATCCTTCTGAGGATTTCAGCCTCAAACGGACTCAGTTTTATTGCTCCCAGGACTGAGCAAGATCATTTGAGCATATTATAGCACAGCCTCAGGAATTTAGTGGATCAACGAAACAAAAATCACATAAAAAGCTGGGCATGATAGTGCATGCTTGTAATGCCCATGCTTTGGAGGTGGAGACAGGAGGTTAAGTCAGCCCCGCTGGCTTAAGACACCCTGTTTAAAAAAAAAAAAAAAAAAAAAAAAAAGGATAAAATAGATCTAGGAGTGTATATATCTGGGGTATACGGGCTTCCAGGAATCCCAGTACCACATCCAAATGAAATCACATGAAAAATGAGGAAAATTTTGAGCCAAAAGTAAAAATTCATCACATGATAATGTGTAGATTTCAGTTAAAACTATGTAGAAGAACACAGAAAATGTGTCTTTTTCTGTTAACTCCCATGTTTATTTCTTTTTGATTTTTAAATATTGTCAAAAGTTTTGTTCCAGTGCACATTTTTTTAAAATTATTGCTTCTTTTGGCTATGAAACTAAATTCTCTCTCTCTCTCTCTCTCTCTCTCTCTCTCTCTCTCTCTCTCTCTCTCTCTTTCTCTCTCTCTCTCTCTCTGTCTGTCTGTCTCTCTCTCCTGTGTGTGTGTATGCACATACTTATATATGTGTGTATATATATTTTTTGGTGGTACTAGGGGTGGAACCCAGAGGGTTTTACTTCTGGACCAGACCTATTTTATATTTAATTTGAAAACAGGGTCTCACTATGTAGCTGAGAGCCTCACTAAGTAGCTGAGGCTGGCTTCAAACCTGTGCATTCCTCCTGTCTCAGCCTCTCAATTACTGGGATTACAAGTGTATGCCACCACGCCCAGCTAAACTTCATATATATATATATTGCATAACATATATGTGTGTGTTTGAGGCCAGTCTAAGCAACTTAGTGAGACCTAATTTTAAAATTAAAAATAAAGTAGGGATGTGAGTGTAACTCAGAGGAATACTTCTGAGTTCAATCTGTAGTGGAATCAAAAATATATAAAAAGACAGAATTTCCTCTTCCCCCAATGTACATAAACATATCAAAGTCAACCATTAAGCCAAGCAAGGGAAGGAGAGATGGGGAGGGGATAGGGTGGGAATTGGGTAGGGGTTAAATCAGTGATGTGTACATATATGAACACAAACTATTTTTAACCCAATATGATGTATGAATATAATGTACCAATAAAATTTTTTAAAAAAAGATACTCTGCCAGGTGTGGTGATGCACACTTGAAATTCTCATGCTTAGGAGGCAGAGACAGGGGTATCACGCAGGTTGAAATCCAGCTGCACTAGCTTAAGAGACCCTGTTTTCAAATAAAATATAAAAATGGGGGTCTGGGAGTATAGGCCAGAGGTAGAAGGGATTCCAGGAACCCCAGTACTACCACAAAAAAAAAGATACTCTTAATCAGGAGAATTCAGATTTGGCTAATTATTTTACAACAGTAAAATTATATTGACTATATGTTCCAATTACTAGGATTGTGCTAAAAATAGATTTTTGGGATATTTCTAATATTTAAAAATTATAAAAACCCATTCTTTTCCAAGAAAAAATTTGAAATGAAATTATGAATTCTTTCATTGTCCTAAATAGTAAAATGAAAGACAGCTTACCCTATTACCTCAGTCAGTGTATACTTTCTAATAGCCATAAAAATTTAAACTATTTGTGTTTTCAGGTAAAGTAGCTAGGAGATTAGAAACAAACAAGAGGAAGTAACTACTACTTACAAGGTTTCAAGAAGAAATACATAAAGGTAGAAAGTGTGGAAAGCAATAGAGGTCATGGGTTTTCTCCACAGTGTTGAACAGCAGGGCCAGGGTGGGTGTTCTCATCTTGGCCCTGATCTTGGGGGACACTTGGAGTTTTTCTTCACTGTGGTCAACGGTAGCCATACATTTGTCAATGGACAGCGTCTGTCCAGACAAGAACGGCGCTTCTGCTTCTCTGTTGCCTGTTTGGATCAAGAAAGGGTGTTGTATTTTGTTCAAAGTTTTTTCTGTGACCATGGAGATGATATATTTCTGTTACTTTTTCTCTTCCCCTTCCTCATCCTCCTCTCTCCAGGGATGTTTTACCTCTAAGCCCTGTTGATTTAGCCCGTGTTATAGTTTACTTTGAAGTAGGGTCTCGCTGACTTACCACATGTCTTGGCTTATTTTCTTCTTCTATTTATGTTGTTTTTGTTCTGGAGAAGCAAGCTTGCATCCCTGCCTGCTGTCCCACCTGGTCACTTACTGGCTGTGACTCTACTGAAGAATCATTTATCTATATTCATGACAGGGCTTCATCCGTAGGTATCTTTCCCATGGGGTTTGTTTGTGCCTTTCGTATCCAGGTCCTATTAGACTCAAGGGATGAAGTCATTAGTTTTTGCTGCTCTCATATATTTTGGAAGCATTTGTCAAAATCAGAGTCACATTTTGGGAAGATATTTTATGCCTCAGAACTCTATAGCTTTATTTTCCACTTTTGGTGATTTGCTAATGCCTTCCTTGGTGCTAGTCTTGTATTATTTATGGGAGTGTCAGTGTCTAGTGCACTGGAGACCTAAGGGTTGTTAGGGTCTGAGATACGCCCCCTCTTACCCAAGTTACGAAGAACACACCAAGGATGTAATACACAGGCAGAGTTTTATTGTGCTTCAGCTCTTAACTGGCTAGCCAGTGGTCAAAATTCCTCCACTAGCTTGACTGTCAATTGAGGAATTGCCCAGCGGCTACCAGAAAAGACTACTCTGGCCGAGCTAGCGTTATCCTCAGAGGACAGCAAGGAAAGCGGGTCATAATTCGACCCAGGGCTCACTTTGGGGTCTGGCTTTATAGCCCCAGGAGGGAGTGGATACACCCACCAGAGCCCGCCAAATTTAGAATACAACCAATCAGATACGAGGTCAAACAAGTACAACCAGTAATTTTAAAACATGCATCCACCCCCCCACCGTCAAGCCCGCCAGCCTTAGAATACAACCAATCAGATACAAGGGCAAACAAGTACAACCAATACTGTTGAGACTGCCAGAAGTCGGAGCCCGCCCAGAGTCTGAGCCCGCCAGAGACTGCTTATCTCCATTATGGTACGTGCTCCTTCGCTAGGATTACCTCTGGCCAATTGTGTGGAATGCAGATGTTTCCAGGCAGGTATAGGCAAGAAAGACTACTACCTAACAAATGTTGAACATATACATAAGCATTTTTTTACAGAAGTCAGAACTTGAGTGGGCATTTATTAAAGAAAGACCAGGACTTACAAGTTACAATGAGAGTGGGCAAGGAAGGCCCACCTGTGGCCTCCTGTGTATTTCCAACATACTGCCCTGCGGCCACCCTGGGCCCAGTCGGGATCTGCTCTGTCCCCACACAGGGCCATGCACACTGGGGCCTTCCCGTGGTGACCTGTGGGGGACCTGCTGAACATTCCTAAATCTCAATGTCTTTATTCTCTAAAGCCATTCTTAACAGTACCAAGGAAGCCTGGCCAGATATCAGGGGTCAGGTCCAAGGTAGTGGCCCATGGTGGACCACAGGCGTCCCTGCCTTGTGCCATCAGAGGAGTAATGGAAGGGCGAGGCCAGGCTGTCCTGACCCGCAGCCTGCTCTACTCCCTGGGCTAGGCTTGCTGTCCTAGACCCACCTGGCCCTTTCCTTCTGCCCTTCTCTTCCTGACACCTCAGACTTGCCCTTTAGCCGGGGTCTGGACTCTGTTCCTGTGGGCCAGGAATACTTGGTATCCCTGCCATTGCCCACACAGGCCTTGGCACCCAGATCCCTCCAGAGGGTCTGGGCTCAGGTCCTGGCCCTGGCCCTGGCACCCCAGGGTTGGGGGGATGGAGGAGGACCTCTCCAAACCTGGACTGGAAAATCCCAGTCCTAGGAGGGGCTGCGCCCCCCCACACACACATTGGCTAGGCCAGGCTGACCTCTGTGCTGAGGAATCTGCCTGGAGGGCAAGTTAGTATTGTCCTGTTCTGGAGGCTTGGAGGGAGAGGTTGGGTGCAGAAGGGACAGAGATCTTGTCCAACAAGCTGGATGGGCCTTCAGGCATCTGGGCTCACAGATCTTAATTCTGTTTCCAATCTTACCTTACTTCTATATTTCAATTCTATATTCTACTCTCTTACTTCTACAAGGGGCCTACCTTAATTCTAATATCCTACTTTCTTATTTCTAATAGGTTCCATACACTAATATTGTCAATATCTTATTTCACACCTCATCCTCATTAGGAGAGAAAGTCTTTCCAATTAAACTTTCATACTGGGGAAGACTCCTCTTCCTGCATCCCTTCACAAGGTTATATTAAAGCAACAATGGATGTGTGTGAGTAAAGCCAAAGGACGAGTCTCAAAGCAACTTTTGTTTTACAATTAGAAGCAAAGAACACCTGTGACTGCTCATAACATCTCAAGCTGTTTCTCATACCAGTAAGTTTTCTGAAAGATGTCTATGCTGGGAAGGACATTCAGAGAGGGGGCTGGAGCTGCTTCCGACCTTGAAGGCAACGTGGCAAGATTCATAGCTCACTGATTACAGGAAGTATGCTTGCCTCTCAGCCTGGCATTCCAAGCTGCTTCTCAGGAGCCAGGGTTGCTTTGTTAACCCTTCAAGCAGGGGCCTGCCTCTCAGTACTCTCACAATGGGAGTCCTCACGTCTCATTCTTATCTTTGGCTCTGTGATGTGCGAGTCCTTCCCATTCCTAAGGCACTTCAAGAATTTGTGCTTTATGACTCCTTTTAAGCAGTGCTGTTACCATGTGTCTTGAAGGGTGATATTTTTTCATGTTAATGCTTTTTGGATTTTTGGAGTTTTGTTCATCTGTGGACTTGGCTTTTGGTTTTCTTGGTACTGGTGATTACTAGGGGGAATTCTATATCCAACTTTCACCTCTAGCACTTCTTATTTTTTATTTTAAAACAGGGTTTCCTTAAGTTTCTGAGGGTTTTGCTAAGTTTTTGAGGCTGGCCTTGAACATGCGATCCTTCTCTCTCAGCCTCCTGGGATTATAGGCCTGTGCCACCATTCCTGGCTTGTGAGTTTGCAGTTTAAACACATTTAAAAATACTTCAGGTCTCATTTATTATTTATCTTTTAAGTCTTTCCTGCCCTAAGTTTTTTAGACCTATGTGAGATCACCTGATTAGGTCATTACAGTTTCTGAAGCTTTGCTTAAAAATTGCTTTATGATGTATTATACACAATATGTGTCTATCTATATTATATAGTTAGTATTGTTTATTCATTCAGAA
This sequence comes from Muscardinus avellanarius, assembly GCF_963383645.1. Taxonomy (NCBI): domain Eukaryota; kingdom Metazoa; phylum Chordata; class Mammalia; order Rodentia; family Gliridae; genus Muscardinus; species Muscardinus avellanarius. The sequence goes on from NC_137809.1 coordinate 2,292,204, forward strand.
TGAAGTAATTGATCTACCCTCTTCTTGATGACTATTTTCTCCAGTGTGTTTTCATTTAAAATACTGTCATTTTTATCCTTAGATATTCATTTATATCCATTTGCAATTGCTCATCATAAAATCATTCAGACACATGAAAAAATTGTAGATGTGGCACAAAGATATCAAGTGTCCCCCACCTCATTTCTCTAACATTGATACCATCCATAACTGTGGTTGAACTATGTGAACTAAGAAAGTGGTTCAGGATTATTAATCTGAATAAAATAATCAGAACTTAGCAGTTCATCCATGAGATGTTGTTGTAAAATCTTCACTCTAATTTCCAGCTGTTTGCCCCCTCTTGAGTTAACTCTTGTGCAGGGTGAGAGATTGGGGTTTAATTCAATTTTCTACTGAGGAATAATAATTTTTACCAACACCTTTTGTGGAAGAGACTGTCTTTTTCCCGGTGTATGCTTTTGGCAAGGCTGTCAAAAATCAGTTGGCTCTAAGTGCATGACTCGTGTCTGTGACTTTAATTCTATTCCATTGGTCTATATTTCTTTACCAGTGCTGACACCTTGCTGTTTTTATTGTGGTAATTCTATCTTATAATTTGCCATCGGGTTTGGTGATGCCCTGGTGTGGTTCAGGGTCAGCTGGGGACCTGCCATCTCTGCACAGAGTGTGCGTGCTTAGCATGGGGCTGGGAACTGCCAAGGAGAGGTGAGAGAAGGGCCATTAAGAAGGTGGGATGGGAGAGTGTAAAGGAGGAGATGCGCCTGCATCCCATGGCCATATGGCAGCCTCAGGTGTCATATCTTCAGGGCCCAGGGGAATGGCTGGATTCCTGCACCCTGATCCCACAGTACACAGCATGTGGCTTTCCATGGTGAAGCCTGGGCCTGCAGTCCATCTCCAGCCTGCTCACTGTGGCCTCCTTTTCCTCTTCCGCTGAGCCTCAGTTTTATCCTCTGAAGTGGGGACACAGGTTCGTACCCTCACAAGGTCCAGCCTTTGAGGATGCCTCTGGGTCACATGAGTGGGTTGGTCTGTAGTGATCCTGTGACAGATAGATGTTGCTACAATCCACTGGCTGTCTAGACTTGAGCAACATGGACAGCTGTAGAGGAGTCAGTCAGGGTAGACAGCAGGCTAATTCCAGAAGCTATCCTGAGTCTCTGCTCCTGCAGCTCTCTGGCTCCGCATGTAGCCAGTCAGAGCTCTTTTATGGATAGTGACAGACAATTGGAAGTGTTGTAGAATTTCTATTTAGAGCCAGTAGTGTTTCTGCATGGTGGGCGTCACCCAGGGAGCCTGCAGGACACGTGTTGGGTTTGCGCAAGCAGCAGGAGTCTGCTTCCACCCTCCTCTAAACATCTCTGTGTTCTCTTAAGAGACTCATTTTCCTTCTTGTCAGCAAAAGGGGGCTGCTCATCTGGTACAGTCTAATAGTCAGCACGATGGACAGCGACCCTGCCACCCCAGGCTGAGGCCAGAATTGAGTCTAATCCCACGCTTGTGCCTCTCAGTCCTTTACCTTCATGGCTGGCAAGAGGTCACTCGGACTCAGCACAGTGGCACATGCCGAATTCCAGTACTGGGGAGGCTGAAACAGGAGGATTGCAGGTTTGAAGGCAGTTCCTGTATCTTAGTAAGGCCATCCACAACTTTAAGTGAACATTTCAAAAATTAGATTAAAACAGGTTTGCGGGGTATAGCTCAGAGGTAGAATGCCCTTCGGTTCTATTCCCAAATGTACCACACTCACACACACAACAAAAAAAATAGAGGTTAGCCAGGGCAGAGGATCCTGGCTGGGTCTGTGAGCTGCTCTCTCTCCATCCCCATCCCTAGTCTGTTTTTCTGTGGGGTCAGCAAATGCCACTGTTGCCCGGAGGATCGTGGTTTGTGAACAGCCTCAGCAGCGTAGTAAGGTTATTTGTAACTCAGTAAGACCCTGTTTCAAAATAAAGAATAAAGAATAGGGCTGGAGGTGCAGCTCAGAGGTAGAATGTCCCTGGGTTTCATATCCAGTACTGCAAAAAATAAAATACCACTGCTGTCCAAGATAATCTTTATCAGACTCCCTGTGAATCCCAAGCTCCCCCAGGTCTGATGGTGAAGCCATCAGTCAGGCATAGGGACAAAGGGATGTAGATAGAGATGTTGTGTGGACACTGGGATGGGATTGAAAATGGTTAAGATACACGGGTGGGCTGGAGATGGGACAAGGGACCTGAGGATGGTGTTGGGGATGGTTAAGAGATATGGGTGGGGATGTTGCTGCATACTCAATTGATTAGATTTTACAAAAGTATTTATATTATGCATAATTGATTTGATTATACATAATTGATTAGATTACACATACTTGATTAGATTACACACAATTGATAAGATTATACATACTTTATTAGATTATTCACAATTGATTAGATAATGCACGCATGATTAGATTATGCACAATTGATGAGATTATACACACTTGATTATATAATGCATACTTGGTTAGATTTTGCACAATTGATTAGATTATGCACACTTGATTAGAGTACGCAAAATTAATTAGATTATACACACCTGATTAGATTATACATAGTTGATTAGATTATGCAGCATTGATTAAATTATGCAAACTTAATTAGATTATGCAAATTTGATTAGATTATGAGTGATTAGATTATGTGCACTTGATTAGATTGTTCACACTTGATTAGATCATGAGTACTTGATTAAATTATGTGCACTTGATTAGATTATGCACATGATTAGATTATGTGCATGCCGAAAACTGGCTCAGTCGAGATTGGGGTGAGGCCACTCACGATCGAAATTCTCAGAAAAGATGGACGAAGAATTAGGATGCTGTACTGCAGACACTTATCTGCAGTGATTCTTTCCCTTTTAGGAAATAAATTTATTTAAGTTCCTATTCGTGGTGCTTCTGGAAAGAATCTAATATGGACAAGAACATCTTGAGCTAATAACACTGTATTCAAAGAACCCAGAAAAATATGTACCCTTCACCAGTAAAGTTAATAATAAGAGAAAAAGAGGGGCATGCAATCACTGTAAAAACAATAGTGAATAACATGTAAACAAAGGTTAAAAAAATAAAAAAAAAAAACTAGTCCAGTTTTTGGCTTCAAGAGATTAACTCTGGATCTTCTCCCAGGTCTTGCAGACAGGTAGTTCCAAAGGGCAATCTTCCAGAAGAAATGAGCATGCCCGAGGCTTAAAGGCCTCTCGGGGAATCTTTAACATTTTTGGAACTTTTTATCTTTAGGGCTCAGTGCATATGGCAGGCATGGGGAGATGTGGTGATTCAGGTGGATGTGATAGAGTTGTATCAGGTCTCGCTTGCCTTGCCTTCTAAAATCTGAAAGCTTAAGAAAACTCAAAACACTGTTTGGCAGATAAACACCAAAATAGCATGAAGTTTTTAGATTTAGTTGTCAGATGTATTTCCTTAGCTGCTGAACACTTTTCCTCAAACAATAGGCTTATTAGAAGCCTATTCCTCTTTCAATAACCCATTTTCACATCACAAATCTTCTGCAACCTGCTTTAATCTTTCTAATTCCTTTATTTCCCATTTGGGACAATCTTATGATAAGCTCTTCTTCATACAAGAATCCTTTCTTATTCTCACCATATTTCCTTTCTTTTATACATTTATTATATCTATCCTTGTTTCAGACATATTCATTTCTTAGCCACGTGGCGCCTCTTTGTCTTGGGTATGTTCATACTGGGTGTAAAGGTTAAGAATCTTCCTAGCCTTCAGCTCTATTGTATTGGGAAGTATTAGCTGCTCATAAAGTGTATTTTCTCCGTATCTAGGCAGGATCGCAAAGATAAACAGTTACCGGTTGCCTCCCCTTTAGGGCTAATGGTTTCAGTTAACTTAATGCTTTTACTGTGTGTTAATGAAAGTCAAAGATAGAGGGGAAATACACATTTGTAATTACTGACTGGAATGCTGTTGCTGCGTCTGAATTCTAAATAGATTTTATTACCATTTAAACAAATCCGAGGACGTTTAGAGGCTTAGACAAATTACAAGAAAGTTTATTTTCCACGAACTCAGTTTTTCTCACAGTCCTGATCTTACACCAATGGAGCAATTTGTGTAGAGAGTTAAAAGAATCATTACCAAAAGAATAATAGTTATGAAAGAATATCTAAAAGTGGAGGAGTTTTTGGCCAGAGATGATGCCCTCTCTCTGGGCTAATTGCCAACTTGACTATGTGGAGGATCACACGCGCAGATGCCAAGAGAAGTATGAGAAGTATAAATAGGCGGTCTTGGCATGTGCACTTGATTAGATTATGCATACTTGATTAGACTATGCATGCTTGATTAGGTTATAAATACTTGTTTTGATTATACACATTGATTAGATTATGCACTGTTGATTAGATTAAGTGTACTTGATTAGATTATATACACTTGATTAGATTATGAACATTTATTTGATTATACATACATGATTAGATTATACACATTTGATTAAATTATGTGCATTTGATTAGATTATGTGTGCTTGAACAGATGATATACACTTGATTAGATTATGAACACTTAATTAGATTATCCATACTTGATTAGCTTATATAAACTTGATTAGATTATACACAGTTGATCACTTTATGCACCTTGATTAGATTATGCTCACTTGATTAGATTATGCATACTTAATTAGATTATGCACAGTTGATGAGATTATGCACAGTTGATAAGGTTATGCACGCTTGATTAGATATTATACCATTGAGTAGATTATGCATATTTGATTAGATTATGTGTACTTGATTAGTTTATACACCATTGATTAGATTATACTCCGTTGATTAGATTATACATATTTGATTAGATTATACATACTTGATTAAATCATACACATAAGCTTGAAACAATTATTTAAGAATAATATTATCTGAGCAAGTTGCTAGGAGGAGCCCTGGAAGCGGCCTTACCTGCAGCTGCAGGACAAGGGGGCTGCCAAGGGGCTGCTCAGGTGCAGGTGTCTGCTGGCCACACCCCTCGCGGGCTGCTCTGGTGCATGTGTCTTCTGGCCATGCCCCTCGCAGCTTTCCCCTCTCTTCCCAGCTCCCGGCTCCACCCCTTCCCCTGGAAAGGAAGCTCCCCTGCCTTGCTATTCTCCAGAGTCTTGGTCAGCAGCAAAGCCCTGGAGGAGGGGTCTCACTCAGGAGTCCAGCTGGCCCTGAAGGGGCCCTTGGTCCCTCTCAGAGTCACTTGCATAGTTTGGGGCAGGGCCATGGCGTCCAGGCTGGTAGGGGACGCTGGAAGGATGGCAGAGGTGGGGGTTTGAGGGTGTTGGGGATTCGGGGGTGGGGGTGGAGGCTTCAGCAGTGGCCAAGCAGAAAGGTGGGGATAGGGGGCCCCTCACTAGTGGTCAGGCAGAAAGATGGGTGGGGTGGGGGATCCACTCAGCAGTGGCAGGGCAGAAAGGTGGGGGTCAAGGGCCTCTAGGAGTGGCCAGGCAGAAAGATGGGGGTAGAGGGCCCCTCAGCAGTGGCCAGAAAGAAAGGTGGGTAAGGTGGGATCCCCCTCAGCAATGGCCAGAAAGAATGGTGGGGGTAGAGGCCCCCTCAGCAATAGCCAGGCAGAAAGGTGGGGTTAGATGTCCCCCTCAGCAGTGGTCAGGCTGAAAGGTGGGGGACAGAGGCTTACATCAGCAGTGGCCAGGCAGAAAGGTGAGGGGTAGGGGGCCCCTTCAGCAGTATACAGGCAGAAAGGTGGGGGGGCATGGGGGCCCTTCAGCAGTATACAGGCAGAAAGGTGGGGGTAAGGGACCCCCTCATCAGTGGTCAGGCTGAAAGGTGAGGGGTAGGGGGTCCCCCTTTGCAGTGGCCATGTAGAAAGTTGGGGGTCAGAGGCTCTCCTCATCAGTGGCCAGTCAGAAAGGTGAAGGGTAGGGGGCCCCCTCAGCAGTGGCCAGGCAGAAAGGTGGGGGCAGGCACTTGCCTCTGCAGTGGCCAGGAAGTGGGTGGGTGCCCACAGTAAGCTGCATCCTCGCACAGGGAGGCTGGCGGTACCCATGACCAGCCCTTTTCCCTGCACAGAGAGGCTGCCCTTGGGAGCTTGGCCACTCTTGGGAGGACTGGGCCTGCGCCTCCAGGTTCCAGGGTCCCTCTAAACTCACTTTCTTCCCTCATCCCCCAGGGTTGGTAATGGTGCACTGGCTTTCTAAATGAGGCTGTGTGTGCCCACATTAGCCCACCTGGCCTGGGTCCTTAGTGGCCTTATTAATTAACGTGAGATCTCCCCAGGCACAGGCGTTCCCTCCTTGTTGGTGAGAGCCTGTAGGCACAGGGAGACAAAGCGCCACGGTGGACTGCACTTACAGGGTGGGGACATCTGGTGAGCGTCTAAGCTCAGTCTCCACAGCACAGAAGAGGGAGTTTTGTATGGGAAATTCACCCTTAAGGCTGCTGCTACTTGATGCCTGGCCTGTGTAAGGGCCCCGGCTGGAGTATTTCCCATTATGACCTACTGGAGGCACCAGGTGGCTCCTGCTGGTCTTTGTGGTCTCTCTAGGGGATTTACCTGCAGAGAGCAAGATGCCTCCTCCTCTGAGGCCCTTCCTGAGCCTTCAGTGCATCAAGGGCCTCAGTGCTAGTCATTGGGACCCCCGGGCTCCTAAAGGTTGCACCTGTGCCTTTGAGGTTGGAGTTCCTTCTTCTCCCTGGCAAGCCCAGTGCACCCTGGCTCTCCAGCAGGCTTTGGCTGGAAGGGGCCAGGCTGTCTCTGCACATATGGGATGCCCGCGGCACCGCATCCTCCTCTTCTCTCAGTGCCTGGTGCCTGAGACCCAGGACAGCAGGGACACTGAATAGGTGAGCCTCTCCAGTCTGAATTGCATTTTCTGAGCTTGGGATCCAGTGAAAAAAGCTTTATGGGTGCCTAGGCATTGGACGCTGGATAGTTTTCTTGTCATTGTAAGGTTTCTGGTGGAATTTCTGTATCCTTAGCTGTCTTTTGTGTGGGGAGAGAGATGAGAGTTTTTGTCTTTGGTGGTCTGCTTATGCGATGAGTGATATTTTGTGGGTAGATCCCTCAAATGGGAGGGCTAGAGGCTTTGGTAGGAGCCTGTTGAATTATTTAAGAAATGGCTGAACTGTTGATCACAATGGTCATTTCTTTACATTCTTGCCACAAAATAGAAAGTTCCAGTTGCATCACCTTTTTTTTTTCTATCTTATTTAATGTAACTTTGTCAGCATCTCTATGTAGATATAACATAACTTGTATTTCTCTGGTGTCTGATGCTGTCACCTGTACATTTATTCTCCATCTGTGTTTTCAATTGTTTTGCTCCTAATTTATTCATTTTTAAGAATTGTGTTGTCTTTTTAGATAAGCTGGAGGTAATTTTATTTTCTAGGTTCCAGATATTTTGTTTGATACATTTTTTATTATGAATTCTTCCTGGGCTCTTCTTGTGTCTTTTAAGGTTTTTTGTTTGTTTTGTTTAAGAGTTTATTTTTTATTTATTTAATTTTTAATTTTATTTTTTTATATTTTTTATTTTTAAACAAAGTTTTATTGAACATAAATTGTATACAATTCAATTTTATTTGGTGCCCTCTCCCCCCTGCCCATATTTTCCCTTCCTCCTCCCACCAATGGTTGTCCATATGTGAGAGAAAACACATCAACTTGGCACCTTTAACTTGGTGATTTTATCTAGAGTGAGATGAAATGTCAGTGTACTTTGTTTTTCATTTAATTCTCAGTACTGGGGATTCTACTTGGAATTCTTTCCTAATTACTTTCTTCTTTTTTTTTTTTGTTTTGTTTTGTTTTGTTTTGTTTTGAGACAGTCTTTGCTAAGTTGCTGAGGCAGGCCTTGCCTGTGACCCCATTTGCTCAGCCTCCAAGAACTGGGATTTTTTTTTTTTTTTTTTTTTTTTTTTTTTGCCATGGACCACCAGGTCTGACTTCAATTTCACTTTGATTTTCATTTTTTGGATTATTAAAAATGTTGAAACTTTTTTTTTACTTGTCTTTGTATTTGTATTATTTAAAAAAATATTTAGTTCCTTTCTCATTTAAAAAACAAATATGTAGATTGGTTGAACCTAGGAGCTTTCTACTTGTGAACTTCACCCTTAGTCTTATTTTTAAATTTTACAAGGTTTCCATACATTGCTGAGAGTCCTGCTAAATTGTTCAGACTGTCTTTAATCCTTTGATTCCCTTTTCTCTGATTCCCAAGTACTGGGAGGACAGGTGTGCCCCACCATGCCTAGTTAGGGTGGTGGTCATTGTTCTTATTGAAAGGTTCTTTTATTAAAATATTCAACAAAGCAGGACATGGTGGTGCATGCTTGTAATCCCTGCGCTTGGGAGGCAGAGACAGGAGTATCATGCAGGTCTGAAGCCAGCCGCGGGCACTGGTTTGAAGACCCTGTTTCCAAATAAAAATGTAAAAATAGTATCTGGGTGTGTAGCCCGGAGGTAGAAGGGCCTCCAGGATCCCCAGTACCACCAAAATAAAATAAAATAAAATAAAATAAAATAATACATTCAACAATGACTTTAAGTGTTGAAATTATTCCCATAACAAATGTATCAATTCATTGCTTACAATTCCAACAACTTTTGGTTCTCTTACATCGGAGGACAAGAAGAAAGATTGGAGAAAGTTTCTTCTCTGAGTGAAATTCACAGTCATGCGCCATGAGGAGAGACATGACTCATATGAGGGACTTGCTGCATTGAACTCAAAATTAACACTGCTTATTAAAATACCCCAGGGTAGGTACCTGTGAACCAGTTTGTATTGGCATTTAGATGTAAGTGGCATCTTAGGGACTGGACTAAGTTGGGCTTCAGTCAGCCCCTGGCCCTGCAGTCCAGTTGCAGATCCCCAAGTCTTTTGTCTCTGTATTTTGGCTAATAAGGAGTGAGATTCGGCCAAGAGACAGTTGCTTGGGTGTATGCGTTTAGGAGTAAGGAATGAAAGACTTTTCTGTGTGTGATGGTGCTTGGGATCACTGTAAGGAGTGAAGGTGACAATGCTGGGTGACTTTATAATATTAAGAATTCAGTTTCCATTTCCAGTCTCTGATTTCCAGGTAATGACTTTTCATAGCTCTAAATATGTGAATCTTTTGCTCAGCAGTCCCAGTTACTTGAGAGGTTGAGGTGGGATTTCTTGATACCAGGAAATCTAGATCAGCCTGGGAAAATACCAAACCTTCCCCCTCAAGAGAGGAATATTTTTCTACTCCATAGGTGGAATTAATAATCCAGGCATATGAGGCAGTATCAAGCTAACCTGATTTTAAGGAGTTATGAGGTAGTAACCATTATTGCCTCCATTTCTTTAGAAAGGAAAATGAGGTAAGAAGAAGATATTTAATTTGTGTCAGGTTTTAAAACCAGCTGTTGGCAGAACTGGCAGTTGAAGCTACCTAATGTGGTTCCAGAGCCGGCGTTAGATGGGTTCTTTATGCTGTGCAGTGCCGCCCTGTGCAGTAGGTGACATTGTTCTCCTGTAGCACAGGGGAACCTAGTGAAGAAACAACCGGCTTCTATGTTTTTAGTGTCAAAGCATTTTTCTTGACATAAAATTCACAGTCAAACGTGTATTGATTTTACATTTTTGGGCCTGATCAATTGAGCTTCAAACCTTTTTCCCATGTGATAAGAAAAAATGTTTAAAACTTCTTCTGGAATTAAACTCAGAAAAAGTTTCACATGTCAATACACACACACACACACACACACACACACACACATCATATACACATACACATACATGCATATATACAAATATATATATACACACACTTATACATTTATTTACTGATTTAAATTATACATAATTATATATCCATGATTATATATACAGAATTATACATATGGATACAATATATACATTATTAGATTATACACACTTGATTAGATTATAGATACATGATGATATTATTTACACTTGCTTGGATTATGCATACTGCCCAAAGCCAGCTAGTCCAATGGGGCGTGAGTTTACTCGCGGCCGAGGGTCTCAGTAAAGGTGGGGAAGGACAGAGTGATTTTCTACAGATTCTTATCTGTAGCAGTTCTTTCCTAGAAAAATAATCCTATGATCGGCGTGTTAAAAAGAACCTGACATGGATCGACGCTTCTTGTGCAATCGAACACTTTATTTTGGACACAAGATTTTTTATATATTCCCCTCTCCCAGTGAATTTCTAGTAAAAAGAAGTGCAAAACACCCAAGGTACTAAACAGAGATACACATGCAAATTAACAACCCTGAACAAGACAAAAGTAAAGCCTGGGATATTCCAGGTCTTTGTGTTTGAAATCAGTCCCATTATCTCAGGTGGGCCTTGTGCTCAGCTCAGCCCCCTTTGGCCTTGCAGCTGCAGAGGCTTCTATTTGGCTAAAAGTCACACCCAAAAATCACTTGAAGAATCCAGTTTGTTTTTTAAGGGTTTTCTTTAACCCTTTTGGAGCTCATTCCTAGGGCTGTCCAATGTCCTCCTTTATAATGGGGGAAGAAGTCTGAGATTCCAGCTTTCATATAGTTATCGTAAGGAAAATCCGTGTTCCTTCATGATGATCTAGGGAATTTCGATGAATGTCTGCTGGATTTTGTCTGCAATACTATCCGCTGTCTGAAAACTTAAACAAACTCATGACACAGTTTAGCAGGTAAACACCAAGAAATAACATGAAGTCTTTAGATTTAGTTGTCAGATATATTTCTCTAGCAGCTGAGCATTTTCCTTCTTTTAATAATCCATATTCCTATCACTAACCTTCTGCAACTTTCTTTTCTTTTCTGATTACCCTAATTCTCTCTTTCCCATTCAGGATAAGCTCTTCTTCATACAAAATACTTTCTTATTCTCACCATATTTTCTTTCTTTCTTTCATCTTTACACATCTATTTTTATCTGTCCTTTGTTTTGACATAGCTATTTTTTAACCAGGTGGTGTCCCTGTAACTCCAGGCATCACTATTACTACGCGTAAAAGCCAAGGTCAAAGGTGGACTGGAATGTTGCTACTGCCTCTAATTACCATTTGAACAAGGCTCATCTAATTACCATTTGAGCAAGGCTGAAAGTTTGCTGGAAAGATTATTTTACATGAATTTAATTCCTTGCGCAGTCCTAATCTTTTTCCCACCGGAGCAATTTTATGTGGAAAGTTAAAAAAATCATTACCAAAAGGATAGTAGTTATGAAAGAATATCTAAGAGTGGAGAATACTTTTTGCCAGCAACCACACCTTCTCTCGGGGCTTATTTCTCACGTTGAGAATCGCCTATGACTACATGGATTCTCAAATATGTAGATGCCGAGATGGGGTGGGCAGCAAAATCTTGGCACATAAGTGATTAGATTATGCATACTTGATAGATTATGCACACTTGATTAGATTATAGACCATTGGTTAGAGTATGTCCTGTTGATTATGAGTACTTGATTATATTATGCACAGTTGATCAGATTATGCACACTTGATTAGATTATGTACAGTTGATTACATTATGTGCAGTCAATTAGATTAAGCATATTTGCTTAGATTATGCATAATTGATTAGATTATACACAGTAGATTAGATTATGCACTGTAGATTAGACTATGCACAATTGATTAGATCATACATACTTGATTTGACTATACACCATTGGTTAGAATATAAATACTTGATTAAATTATACAAAGTTGATTAGATTATGCATACTTGATTAGAGTGTGCTCACTTGATTAGGTTATGAGTCCTTGATTATATTTATGCAGAGTGGATTAATTATGCACACTTGATTAGAATATGCACCATTGATTAGATTATGCACACTTGATTAAAATGTACACACTTGATTATATTATGTACAGTTGATTAGATGATGCACCATTGATTAGATTATATGTACTGAATTAGATTATAAGCACTTGATAAGATTATACATACTTGATTACATTATACATAGTTGATTCGATTATGCACCATTGATTAAATTATATGCCATTGATTACATTATACATACTTGATTAGATTATACATACTTGATTATGCAACATTGATTAGATTATGCGCACTTGATTAGATTATGATTAGTTTAAGATTGCTTGATTAGATTATACATACTTGACTAGATTATACACACTTGATTAAATCATACACATAAGCTTGGAAAATTAACATTAATATTATCCGAGCCAGTTGTTGGGAGGAGCCCTGGACACAGCCTCACCTGCATCTGAACGGCAAGGGGGCTGCCAGGGGGTTGCTCAGGTGCAGGTGTCTGCTGGCCATGCCCCTCTCGGGCTGCTCTGGTGCACTTGTCTTCTAGCCACGCCAGGGAGAGCAGGACCAGCCCATCACAAGTGGGAGCTTAAAGGAGGGAAACAGCAAGTACGAAGGCCCTGGGGTAGAAAAGAGCTCAGCCCAGGTTGTGACCAGGGCCATGCCAGGGTGGGTAGCCCTGGACTGTCTCTTTTCCCTCTGAATGAGGATTTTTGGCTAAAATCCCTGAGGTTTCTCAGAAGTGAGGATTCTAGACCTCGGTCTTTGGAACCTTAAAGGTGTCATGTTAGTGACATGGGAAGGACATTCCAGGAAGAGGAAAGAGTCCATGGACCTGCCGCACTAGGTGTAAACTGCATGTGGTGGGATGGTTGGGCACAGTGTCTACCCCTCTGGACCTGCGACTCAGTAGGGATGATGGTCATTGGTGTCTGCCTAGCAATCTGCTTTCAATGACTCTTCTCAGATAGCAACTTAGTTTTCATTTTGTGTGAGATGAATGAACTGGAACCTCTCATAGAAAGGGTTCACTTCAATTGAATAGCAGTTTGGGGGTCAAGAGAGGAGAGAAGCCAGGCATGGTGGCACATGCAATCCCAGTATTTGGGAGGCTGAGGGAGGAGGATTAAAGGTTTGAGGCCAGCCTCTGCAACTTAGTAAGGCTTTCAGCAACTTAGTGTTTCAAAATTAAAAAAAAAAATAAAAAATAAAAAGGAGGTCTGAGGTATAACTCAGAGGTAGAAGGCCCTTGAGTTCAATTCCCAGTACCAAGAAAATGAGGGAGGGAGGGAGGGAGGGAGGAAAGGAAGGGAGGAAGGCAGGGAGGGAAGGAGAGAGAGAAGAGAGAGAGACAGAGAGAGAGAGAGAGAGAGAGAGAGAGAGAGAGAGAGAGAGAGAGAGAAGAAGAAGAAAGAAAGAAAGAAAGAAAGAAAGAAAGAAAGAAAGAAAGAAAGAAAGAAAGAAAAGGTGTAGAGATATATTTAATAGTTAGCACAGGCAAAGGAACATTGAGAAAATATTTCTTTTTTTTTTTTTAGAGGGTCTGGGGATGGAACCCAGGGGCATTCGACATCTAAGCTATACCTTCTGCCTTATTTTTTATTCTTTATTTTGACATAGGGCCTCACTAAGTAGCTAAGGCTGTCCACAGACCGCGATCCTCTGGTCTCAACTTCCCAAATGCTGGGATTACAAGCATGCACCACAACGCCTGGCTGAGAAAATATTTCCAAATTAGTTTTTTAAAGATATTTGGTAGCTAGGCATGGTGGAGCATGCTTGTAATCCCAGCATTTGGGAGGCTGAGACAGGAGGATTACACAGCTTCAAAGCCAGCCTCAGCTACTTAGTGAGGCTCTCAGCAACTTAGTGAGACCCTGTTTCCAAATAAAATATTAAAAAATAGTTCTGGTAGGGTAGCCTGGGGGTAGAAGCCCCTGGATTCCATCTTCATTAACACACACACAAAACTAAAAAAAGTAAAAAATAGGGCTGGAGGTGTAGGTCAGAGATACAATTCCCCTGGATTCTCTCCCTGGTATAGCAATAAAAATAAATAAATAAATAAATAAATAAATAAATAAATAAATAAATAAATTAATAAGATTTGGTTGCCCAATGTGCAGCAGAATTCCCCATTTTCAGTCTTTCTCTCCACTGCTATAGGCAATAGATGCAAGTATCTAGGTATTTGTGCCTGTGTGTGTGTGTCATCGCATGTATGTCTGGGATGAGGGCTCTGTTGAGCTTGATTGAGGCAGAGGCAAGCTGGCTCTGAATGTCCAGTATATTTGAGTCAGAGATTCAATGGCCTACTGCTGTTGAAGCAAAATGTAAACCATGCTATGAACCAAAGGATTATGCAGCACTGTGGTGCTGGACTACAGATATAGAGCTGAGAAATTCGACTTGTGTAACCACATTTAAATACAATTTACAAGCACCCAGGGATGATGCTCCTTGGGGGAGTACTGAGAGCTTTCATCCCCCAGGAAAGGTGGCCAAGTGTCCTCATGGGTCCCCAAGGGATGCTGCCAACTCTGGGGAGATTATAGATGGAAGGAAAATGGGTAAAATTTGGTTCACTTGCAAGATAAACAGTGTCCCTTTGCCCAAAAGAAGGAAGCTGCCCTATCTCTCTGCTGTTGCCATGGGAAAAGTTGCTTTCTTTGGATGTGTGAAACGCCTGGGACCACCCTGATTTAGTAGCATTTTCTAGAGACATTTCTTCGTGTGTTTATGTGTCAGGGAAAGAAAAATGAAAGGTCTCAATGACCAGCTTCTACTTTCTCATGGAGAAAAAAAAATATGCCTATAATCCAGAGAATGGAATAGACAGTCCAAGCGCACAAGAGGTCTGCTCAGATGGGGATGGGAGTCTGCAAACTGTCGCCCTCTGCAGCCCTCCCTGCCCGCTCCTCCACCACCTTTGAAGGACATGGCGGGTCTCCTTTCCTTCTTGCAGATGGATGCCTGTTGGGCCTTTAAAACCCACCGGGGTTGACTTTACAAGGAGCTACATTATACTGCAGTAAAGTCAGGAAGGCTGAGATGGGGACATGGAGCTCTGTCCAACAAAAACATGTTTGAAAAAGAAGCACATTCATAACGTTGGAAAAAATCAAACTGAGCCAGACCTTGGACTGGGCCGCTGGAGCCACCTGAAGTGTCTGATAAAATGATTATTGGGCACTGGCAAGCACCTGCAATTGTGGCTGAAACATTCACCTGGTCTCTGGAGCAGAGAACAGAGGCAGAGGCGGGGTAAGGCAGCTATGGAAGGCTGGTGTGGCAATGTGCGAGTCTTAGGAAGAGCTTGGGGAAAAATAGCTCAGTTTGGGATGAGACTGAGGAGATGCACCCAGGGACAATGAGCGCCCAGCCTGTCCCCTGCACCTTGCCCTTGGAAACTGCTCACCCACCCCCTCTTCTGTGTGCTGGGGATGGAGCCCAGGGGCATTCTACCTCTAGCCCCACCTCCAGAACTTTCTATTTTCTTCTCTTTTCTTTTTTTTTCTTTTTTTTTTTTTTGGTGGTACTAAGGATGTAACCCAGGGACATTCTACTTCTGAGCAACACCCCCAGCCCTATTTTTTATTCTTTATTTTAAAACTGGGTCTCACTGTGTTTCAAAGGGCCTCACTAAATAGCTGAGGCTGGCCGAGAATCTCGATCCTCCTGTCTCAGCCTCCCAAATGCTGGGATGACAAGTGTGCACCACAATGCCCGGCTTTGTTTTCTTAATCTCAAAACAGGGTGTTGCTAAATTGCTGAGGGCCTTGCTGAATTGCCCGAAGCTGGACTTGAACCCACAGTCCTCCTGGCTCAGCCTCCTGAGCACTGGTGTGACAGGGGTGTGCTCTCTTTCTCTGGATAGTGACAGGTCAAGCAAAATAACTTAAAGGTTCTCAAACTTCTGAATAGTGTCAGAATGTCACTACTTGGCAGTTTGCTGCTACCATTCTTCCTCCTCCTTCTCTTCCTCCTCCCCCTTCTCTTCCTCTTCCTCCTCCTCTTCCTCTTCTTCCTTCCCATCCTTGTCCTCCTGTCCCTTCTCCTCTTCCTCTTTCTCCTCCTCTTCCTCTCCCTCCTCCTCCTCTCCCTCCTCCTCATCTCCCTTCTCCTCCTCTTCATCCTCTTCTTTCTCCTTTCCCTCCTCCTCCTCCTCTTCCTCCTCTTCCTCCTTTTCTTCCTCCTTCTCCTCTTCCACTTGTATTCAGTCTCTTTCCTCCCTCCCTATCCATGCTTGTGGCATCAGTAGTGAGAACTTGTATTGGTGTAACCTTATTGGAGTTGTTTTCCTTCCAAATATTCATTTCTACCTTCTATGCCTCCTCCCCTACCCCGATATCTACTGTCTCTCCCTCATTTGATTGAACTTTCTGTGCTTTCTCTTGTTGTTTTAACTTTACCAGTGTATGAGATAAAACATATCATCCTTTCTGAGACTGTCTCAACTCACTTAGCGTAATATTCTCCAGTTTTATCCATTTTCCTACAAATGACACCATTTTGTCCTTCTTTCTTGTAGCATAAAAGTCCATTGTGTGAATCTGCTGGTTTCATTATCCACTCATCTGCTGATGGACACCTAAGCTGGTTCCATAAATTGACTATTGTGAATTGTGCTGCTATGAACGTGGGTATGTGTTTCTTGGTGTAGTACTCACTGTAGTTTTGATTTGCATTTCCCTGATTGTTAATGACAACCAGACATTTTCTCATATATGTATTGCCCATTTTTATTTCTTCTTTTGAAAAAGTTGCTTATTTCATTTATTTATTTATTTATTTATTTATTTATTTATTTATTTATTTATTTATTTATTTATTTTGCAGTTTTGAGTTCTGAGAGTAGCCTGGGCATCAGTCCTTTGTCTGAGCAATAGCTGGCAAAGATCTTCTCCCAGTCTGCGGGCTTTGTACTTCAGTCATCTCCTATTCTGCATCTTATGGCTGCTTTACTTTTACCACGCTTGTGAGAGAGACAACTCCATTCCCAGGCTCTTCCATAGCGAGTTTTAAGCCCTGAATTCATTTCAAGATCATCATCTTCTGTTAGTTCATTAGGGGTGAATGTGTTTGTGTGTTCCCAGAGATGTTACCCACTGTGCTCTTGGTTTGAAATTTTGTGTTGACCTTAGTATTTTTTCTCTCCCCAAGCAGCTGCCTCTTTAGTTTCTCCCCTACCCCCCATAACTTCCTGGGAAGGCCAGGACTCTGTTTACCTTTGTTACCATTTTGTCTCTGATTGCTAGGGATCTGCTAGTCCGTCTTCATTTAGAATGTCGTGTGTGGTACTTGGGAGGCTAAGGCAGGAGGATCACAGTTTCAAGACCAGCCTCCGCAATACAGTGAGGCCCTCAGCAGCTTGCTAAGTCTGCAGAATTGCTAAGGGTCTCACTGAGTTGCTGAGGTATTTCTAGGTTGCTGAGGAGCTCACAAAAATGGCTGAGGCTGGCCTCAAACCTGCCATCCTCCTGTCTTAGCCTCCCAAACATTGGGACCACAGGCGTGCTCCACCCCGTCTGGGGCCATAAATAGTTTTTTTTTTTTTTTAACAACATGTAAGTATGTTTATAAATGAAATGTCAGTAGGGCACGGGTGACAACCTGTCTCCAGTGCAGCAGAGAAGGTGTTCCATGGAAAATATTTATGCAGGACTTTGCCGGAGGAAGTGCATGCTAAGTTTCCTTGCAATTCAGAGGCCCCAGGGTCAAAACTCTAGCTATAGTATTCAGGAAGGACACGGCCCCTCCCTTGGAAGCCCCGTGAGGCCTCAGGGTGCTGGGAGATGCACCGTGGTGTGGGCCACCAAGAGCCACCACTACCTCCTCCTGGTACACGTGGCCATCTCTGAGTCCAGACTCAGTTTGCCCATCTGTAAAACGGGTGTAGCCACTGGGCATTCCCAAACAGGAGGGTGCAGATGAAGGGCAGAAAACACACAGGCACAGCGCCCGGCCCAGAGGGCTCTGTGGTCAGCGGGGCCGCACCCTTTGCCTTCTTCTGTTACGAGTGTTACTCCTGCACTTTTTCTGTTTAATGTCACCGGCACCATCACTGCTGTTGTTTCTACTACAACCATCCACGCAGTCACAGTGACACTTTTTATGTTGCTATACCTTCTCCTCCTCCTTCTGCTCATCCTTCTCCTCCTCTTTCTTTCCCTCCTCCTCCTGCTCTTCCTCCTCCTCTTTCTTCCCCACCTCCTCCTCCTCTTCCTCCTCCTGCTCTTCCTCATCCTCCTCTTCCTTCCCCACCTACTCCTGATCTTCCTCCTCTTTCTCCTCCTCTTCTTCCTCCTCTTCCTCCTCCTACTGCTTCTCCTCTTCCTCCTCCTGTTCTTTCTCCTCCTCCTCCTCCTCCTCCTCCTCCTCCTCCTCTTTCTCTCCCTCCTCTCCCTCTTCCTCCTCCTTATCCTCCTCTTTTTCTTGTATATTACTGGAGACTGAACCTGAAAGGCTCTATTTAGAAGAAAAATCATAAGCTCCTAGCAGCTAGCTAATAGTTAAAACAGCCAGCTAATAGTTAAAAAAAAGTACATATTACTGCAGCTTGCAGCTTAAGAAGCATAGCTTAAGAATGAAAAATATGCAATAAGCCCGCCCTGTTCCAGGAACGTACCTAACATCTTATCTATACTGACCGGGTTAGCGCGCCCTGTGCCGGGAACCTGATGACTACATTTGGTATCTTATCTAACACTTGACTAACATTTTTCAAATGATTCAATGATTCTGTAATATTTTGTAAACACATGTAACTTAGCCCAAACCCCCCTAACTGATGGTCTTTTCCCTATAAATATCCACACTTTCAGTTGCTCGGGGCCGAACTCCTATACGGCTTGGCCCCAGTGCACTGGCTCCTTAATAAACTTACCTTATGCTTTTGCATCAAGGAGATTAAAGTGTCTTGTGTGTTCTTGCTGTCGTCGCTTATCCCGAGGCTGATTGAGGGTCTCCCCTCGGCGGGGGTCTTACATTTGGTGCGTTGGACGGGAAAGCGCAACCGTCCAAGTTCCACGAGACACCCCTTGGAGGTAAAACTTTTACCTGTCTGTCTCTGTTTGTCTTGTATGTCTCCTGTTGCCGGCTGTGTTAATTTCTGTAATTTTTGGTTTGGTTTCTGGTAAAGTGGTGAGCAGCTGCCTTCTGGTATTTCTGGTATTTGCAGTCGTATGTGCCAGTGGTGCCTGCTGGCACAGAACTCCTTGTCCGATTGATTGTGGGTTCGGGTCCCACACACAAGGAGGGTTACGACAGATGTGTCCGTGATAACCGACTGCTATCCTGGGAGATGTCCCGGGAAGTCTGGGGGACCTCCAAGGACGCTCGGAAACGTCCCATCTGGGTCTGAGGATCGTGGATTAGAGTCCCACTCTCAGCCATCTGGGTGCCAAGCGATTGTGGGTTCTAGTCCCAAATGAAGGGTGCCGTCTAGGGTTTGGAAGGGCCACTTGCCAGAGGTGGTCAATTGTGTTTGGTCTTAGGAGTCTCTCGGAGAGTAGGAGGGGCTCCACTTTGTGTGCTAATTGTGTTTCTTTGACTGGTTTTTAAGAGTCTTGGTGAAAGGTGAGGCTTCATTCAGAGGCTTCATTCAGAGTTTGTTTAAGGGCCAGTTGTGTCTCTTTGTCCAGTTTGTTAGAGTGTTGTTCTTTGTATTTTTTATCAGGATGCGTGTACCAGCTGGGTTGTAAATAATTCTTTTCAGCCTAGTAATAGTATTATCAGTAAGAGTAATTAATAATTTGTTAGATATCTGTTGTATAAACAGCTTTAATTTAATAGATTACAAAGCTTTAGTGTCAAAAACTTGGTGTGCATGTGAATTTGTTTGGTTTGTTTTCTCATTTTCTCTTTTTTGTGTTTAATTTTGGCAATGAGGCAAGGAACACCAGCTGTCCTTGGGAAAAGGTAAATATGATGTTCTGTGTTCTGTTTGAGGTGGCATGTTTTTTGGTATGGTAAAAGTTTTATGATACTGTTTTGTCTTCTATGGTGCTTATAGTGTTTTGCTTAAAGTAATAGTGTTGAAATAGTTGCCCCATAATAATAAAATGTGGTGTTTGTTATTAGTTATGTGGTGATTATAATATGCTGTTGAAGGAAAAATAATAAAATATGGGTTGGAAAAGGCTTCTGGCCTCTGTTCTGCATCAGATTGCATAGAAAAAGATTTTTCAGTACTGTGCATTTATTTTGTGTGTTTAATTTGCTTTTTAATCAAACCTTGGACAGTGAGCTGGAGGGAGGCTGAGCAAACTGCCCTGGGGGCGGCCGCTGGAAGATTTCTTCCAGCCCCAGAGAGTTGTCAGCATCCCACTCCTCACTCGTCCAACGAAAAAGGGGGAAAGAACGGGTCAAAGCGAGTCCATCAGCCTTTCTCACTAGTAGAATTTAAAAAAAATTAAAAAAGGACTTGAGAAGTTATACTACTGACCCTGACCATTACATCAAGGCATTCAAGTTACTCAGTTCATTGTATGATCTTACTTAGAGAGATGTTAAATTACTTCTTGAACAAACTAACTTCTATAGAAAGGGAGAAAATATATAAAAAACTAGAACACTGGAAAATAAATATTTTGTGGCCTCCACAAATAGGGAATTGGATGATAAACGAAATATTCCTATAGGGGAAACAGGCAGTGCCACTCATAGACCCCAGCTCCTTGCTAGAAAAAAACAACTTGCAAAATGCAAAAGCTCTTGAGCCTAGCCATGATAAAGTCAGGCATTCCAGGTGCAGCTTCAGCCGCCTGGGATCCGCAGGGTCTTAGTGCTGCCAGATTAGTTTCCAATAGGTTTTGCCTGCAAGCCTGGGGAAAAAAATTCACATGCAGTTTTTTCATGAGGATTAAATATAAGGCTATAACACCTACTCAAAAGAATAGATGCTAATGTTATTAGTTAATTCTTTACCCAGTAGAAGGGAAGGCCATCCTGAGACAGACTAATACTTCAGGCTGCCAATTTGGTTTAACAGAAACTTAAAAAGGGAAAGATAGATGAACAAAAGCTATTCAAGGATTCTGGCTGCTCGCAAAAGCCTAGGCTCAAGTCTATTTAAGGTGGAAAAGCAAGCGCAACTCTGGAGGAAATGCTCTCAATCAGGAGGCCATACAGGCCCTCTGAAGCCTGGCTCACAGTGCAAAGGGGAACCATTAAATGACTGAGCGCCCCCAGTTCCAAAGGGAATTGGGGTCCTCAGACCTATGTTCCCAGTGAGTCCTCCCAATTACCACCACCTGAGTTAAAAGAGCCTTAGGCGATCACACAGTGAAATCTCGGAGGCCAGATCGGAGGCAATGTCCTTCTTTCCCAGCCCAAGTTCCAAAAGCTTAGCCAGGGTGGGGAGTATTTTCAGGCCAGCCCTGAGCCATCTGTTTATTCAGCCTGTAGAGGTGTTTAAAATGACCTTCCTTTCTACGTTCTTAGCCACACCAGAGAATTCAGCTCCTCTGAAAACAAAAAGTTTTTTTTTTTCTTTTGCTGGTTGCACTAAAGTTATTACTCAGAGATATTTTTATCTCAATTAGTCTTAGCTAAAATGGTTACTTCAAAAAATTTGTCCAATTAAACTCCTGTGAGAGATGATTAAATAAAGTTATTTTCTTTCAAAAAAATCAATGTTTTAAAACACTAAGGATGTTTTTTATGATGTCGTGAATTTCTATGGTAATTTACAACAGTTTTAAGGTGTATGGTCAAATAAAATATACAGTGTTTTTAATATTGCTCCTTTTGCAAAATTAAGGTTTTAAGGTGCTATTGATATTTATCTAATGTCTTAATTTTCCATGTAATCTATAGTTTAATTGAGTTAAAAAATGCTAACTGCAATGCTTTAAGATGCTCTTAACTTCATGAGGTTTAAAATAACACTTAAGTCTTTTAAATGTTTTTTTTTTTAATTGCTGGTATGTGAACAACATTAAATGGTATGCTCTTTTTGGGTTTGTTTATAGATAACAACAAAAGGATATGTTAATAAATACAGAAAAAGAAGATTTTGTAAAAGTAAAAAAGCATATTGTAAGGTTTATCTTGAAAGTCCCAAAGGGAAAACAAAGGACCAGATAAAAAGTTAGAGGGTTAAGGCAAGTTGTAAAGCATGAATGGAATTTGTTTGGTTGTAAGTTGTATCCCAAGATTGTCCCAAATGGAAAAAGTAAAAAAAACAGGATAAAACAAGAAGGTTAAAGCACGTTGCAAAAGGTGTGTGATAAGTTGCAAAACAGTATTTATGATATGTTTGAATATGTAATAAAAATAAATTATTAAAAAATACTAAAGTTCACCAGCAGGGATATAATATGAATATAAAAGCTAGAGGATTACTTTTTGCCATGAAATTAAAAAACCCCAAAGATCTGCAATGAAAAATAATTTAAAATGCTCTCTATCAGGCATCAGAAAAATAATTATTTAAAACTGGCTTCAAGATTGTTTATCAGAGAGCAGTTATGAAAATCAACTCACTTGTCTTTCCTTGTCATGTTGCTTTATGGCCATGTTTGCTAACTATTTTGTGTTATCTCCTACATCAGATGGTGTTACAAACAGAACCTGACAGACATCTATCAAAGCCCTTTGGACTGCCATAGAGACATACTCACCCATCTGACTCCCTCATCACCCACCTGAATGCCTGTACCCTAAAGCCGGGCCCCCAACTTCATCCCTGTTCAGCTCAAAGCAGTTTATGACTGAGTCTGCGTCCTTATTCCTTTGCTAAGAGGTACAGGTATGTGGTAAAAATAAAAAATATAATAAAAATTGGGCTCATGATTGTTAGCAACAATTATAAAAATCAAAATGTATTTTCTATGTTTACTTTTGTCCTAATAGGTGTCAAAAAGTTACTAAACAAAGAGGAAAATGTACCAGTATTGGAAGGAGGCATCAAAATGTATTAATGTGGCAGTATTAAAAATATAGTCAGAGCCTAGGTGTTGTGGATACCAATACAAATAACACAGGGTACATGCCCACTTTGGAATTTGGAGCATGTACTGTCCACATGTGTCCTTAAAAAGTTTTGGGCCATTTTCTATCTGTCTGCTAAAAATTGTTTATAAAAAATTTCAAAATACAGATATATAGTCCTACAAGGTATAAAGGCTTTGGATTAAAATTCCTTTGTATAATTAATAATTAATGTTGGATTAATACAGCTTGATTTTTATAACAATTTATATAATAATTTTTCTAAATACAGGTATTTGTGTTTTAACACTTAGTGTTAACTAAATTAAGGGTTAGCTTTGGCTAACCAAGGTATATGTTAATTATAACTCTAGCCTGATGGCTCAGAGACAAAGAAAAATATTTTTTTGTCTGGCCTTCATATGAAGGCTTATTCTTGCTACTAACTTAATCCCCAGCAGCTTTTTGTTCTTAAAGGAAAACTTTGTTAAATGTTTGCTAAATAAGTAAATCAAACAATAATAAGAAGATACCTTGGTTCATGTGGCTTAAATTGTTAAAGGTTTAAGGTCGTTACTGAAAGATTAACATACTTTGTTTTCTTCAGGCTGAAACAACTACCATCATATTGTCTTCCTGTTAATAGATATTTAAATCACAATGTCATTCTATATCTAGAGTTATCTAAATGTGCTAAAAAATTTTCAAAAATCAAAAGTTAAAGATTAAAGGTATATGAATTTTATATTTGTATATGAACTAACCAATAAGATTTTTGTCTTTTGATTCAGAGATTTAGCCTTAAGACCTGGGTTAAAAATCTGTTTATCCTGATTAAGTAAGTGTTTTATTATTAATAATAACATATTTATTTTCATTGTTAATGTGGTCATTTAAAAGGTAGAGCTATCTGATTTTTATCAATACTGTTAGCTCACATAAACTTATAGTTACCAGTATAGTCCAATATAAAAATGGGTCAATGTGCAGAAAACCCTGATAAATATATAAATAAAATTTGAAATTTGGCTATTATGTTTGATCTAACAAAAAATGAGATGCATATCCTACTGTGTCTCTGGAATGAAGGCTCCCATTAATCAACTTTTAAGTTTGACCTTTGGAGTGTCTCAACAACAGAAATAGGGTAAACAAAGTTAAGCATCAGAATGAACAGATGCAGACACAGAAACAAGCCCATTTAATAGCCCTGCATTTGGGTAATAAGTCTTTGCCCCCTCAGAGATACCAAAGGCTTCATAAACAGAGAGGGAAGAAGCTAAAGGCTTTATACCTGCCGGTATGGCAAAGATGCCTGAGTGTCGTGTCAAGAACTGCCCTGAGAGGAGTCCCATCTGCATGAGATGTGCCACCTCTACAAAGCATGTTGCCTTTACTTCTGGAGGGAAGTAAGGTCAGTCTGCTCCTTCATGGCTGAAAACTAAGGATGCCCAAGGCTCGGCAAGGCCCCTCTGATCAGCCCTCTGACCAGCTGGAGGAAGCCTGGGTAGCTCTTGAGGTGACAGGCAAAATACTGAATTTCTTTGGATATTGGGCTTAGTTCTCTGCTCGCTCTGTCTCTCCTAGAATTTTATTCAGTAAAGACTTATTTTGTATCTGAGTTTGACAACACTCCAAGGCCAAAGAAATTTATAATATCTTAAGCTTATAAGATAATTTAACCTAGATTTATATGCTAGCTGGTCTGATCCTGCTGATTTGCCTCTAACCCTAATAAGAAGTAAATAACTAAAAACAGCCTCATGAGTAAATTCAGTGATCAGGTTATATTATTCAAGATTGTTCAAAACATTGCTATTCTAGCCAGTTCTGATTGAAATGTAAGCCTCTAAAAGAAAAACTAACTCTTTGGGGTACAGGCTACTGTAAAACTTAGATTGATGCTGTTAATTTATTTCTTATTTTGTTAAAAATGTACAAAAATGATTTCAAAATGTAGGAAGGCAGTACATTGTCTGAACCCTTAAGAAAAAAAATACTACACTCCAGAACTATACAGAGCCTAACTGAAAAATGCCAGCCTTGTGCCCAGGTCCTTACAGGTTCTCCAAACGGTCAGAGAACAAACCCACTACCTGATGTGAAGCAGATCAACCCAACACCCCAATTGCACAGCCAGGTGACCTGGTCTGAGTAGCACCCTGGCTGCAGTGAAGATAAAAAAAAAAAAAAAAAAAAAAAAAAAAAAAAAAAACACTACTGAATTCACCGCTCTCGAGTCAAGCAATAACTGGAGCAGATAACGAGGACATTTGAACCATAGACAGAACTGTTGATGGGATTGGACTTTGAAAGCACTTTTCCCCCGTGCGAGAAGCACAGACCAAAGAAATGAAACTTAGATGACATCTTACCAACTCATTGAAGCTACACCTCATTAAAAAGTCCTGTGATGGCAATAATGACTGCTTATCTACACCTTCTCCTACTAGAAAAAATGCTGTTTTTATGCTAACCATTCTGGGGTAGTTCAGAAATCTATGGAAATATTTAGAAAGCGGATAGAAGATAGACAGTGGGAACGAGACCTGCAAAAAGGATGGTTTAAAGGGTGGTTCAACAAATCTCCATGGATAACCACATTAATATCTGCCCTTATGGAACCACTTTTGTTATTACTGCTTTTGCTTACCATAGAACCTTGTATAATAAATAGATTAATTGCCTTGGTTAAGGAACAAATTAATACTATTCAGGTTTTAATGCTACACCAGCAGTACCAAAGAGTTAAACCCAAAGTCCTTAAACATGTAAACTCAGACACTTAGTTCTAAGATTAGAACTATTTCCTAAAATGAGTGGGGAATGAAAGGCTCTATTTAGAAGAAAAATCATAAGCCCCTAGCAGCTAGCTAATAGTTAAAACAGCCAGCTAATAGTTTAAAAAAAGTATATATTACTGCAGCTTGCAGCTTAAGAAGCATAGCTTAAGAATGAAAAATATGCAATAAGCCCACCCTGTTCCAGGAACATACCTAGCATCTTATCTATACTGACCGGGTTAGCGTGCCCTGTGCTGGGAACCTGATGACTACATTTGGTATCTTATCTAACACTTGACTAACAGAACGTACTTTTTCAAATGATTCAATGATTCTGTAATATTTTGTAAATGCATGTAACTTAGCCCAAACCCCCCTAACTGATGGTCTTTTCCCTATAAATATCCACACTTTCAGTTGCTCGGGGCCGAACTCCTATACGGGTTGGCCCCAGTGCACTGGCTCCTTAATAAACTTACCTTATGCTTTTGCATCAAGGAGATTAAAGTGTCTTGTGTGTTCTTGCTGTCATCGCTTATCACGAGGCTGATTGAGGGTCTCCCCTCGGCGGGGGTCTTACAAACCCAGAGACATTCTACCTCTGAACTACAATCCCAGCCTTTTCTATTCTTTGTTCTGAAGCAGGGTCTCATTAAGTCCTGTTATATCAATTTCATCTTTAATGTCCACTAAGTCCTGATAAGTTCTTAATATCCAGTAAGTCCTGTTATGCCTATAATCCCAGTACTGGGGAGGCTGAAACAGGAGGATTGTAGGATTGTGACCAGGCGTGGCAACCTAGCTGGGGCCCTCAGCAACTTAGCAAGACCCTGTTTCAAAATAAATAAATAAAAAGACCTGAGGGTGCAGCTCAGAGGAGAATGTCCCTGGATTCAACCCCCAGCACCACACACACACACACACACACACACACATGCGCGCACACACACACGCGCACACACACATACACACACACACACACACATACACACACACGTGCACACACAGTAGACAGTGGCCCATAAAGGGTTAATAAAGGCCTGTGCTGGAGACTGCAGCATGACAGGTTGGGTCCCTCCCCATAGGGGTGGGGCCTTAGCAAAGGAGGAGACTGCTTGGCAGTATCTCCAGACAGGTGATATCCTGAGAGGGGCGGTGTTCCTATACATAGCCCTACAGACAAGATGTAAGCCTTAAAAGGAAGGGCATTTCCTTTCCAGCCATGGAGGAGGTTGGATGTCTCCAGGAGCAGTCCAGCCCCTATGCCTGAGAGAAGAGTGCTTTAAAATTATTTTCTGAGTACCCCATTTTTCACCTTTATACTGTGCCTAAAAAACCTAACCTCTGGTCCTGAAACCCGGGACAATTATTTTATTTTGTTTAAATTTAGTTTGTAAATTTTATTTTAAATTTCTTGCCGTCACTGTGCCATGCTCTTGGCAGGCTTGGCAGAAACCTCCACCTGGATCCACTGGGGTGTGGGGACCGCTCCCACCCTGCCCGCCACTCTGGGCTGCCGCCACTGCTGCCGCTGCCCCCACCTTCGCATATGGTAAGCCACCTTCCCGCCCTGGCCATGGCCATCTCCCCAGCCCCGCGCTTTCCGGGAGAGTTGGCGGCCATCTTCTGGGCCAAGCTCTGCTGAGAGCCAGTGGCCATCTTCCCCCACCCTGTGCTCTTTTCAGGAGAGCCAGGGGCCATCTCCCCAGCTCCAGGTTCAAGCTCTCTTCCACAGGGCTGGCGGCCATCTTCCCCCACTCCTGGAAAGCTGGCAGCCATTTTCACTTGACACCCGACACACACTCAGAGGCATGCTCAGAGCCGGTGACCATCTCACTGCCCTGCCAAACCCTGGAGGCCATCTTAAAACTCTTCCAGCCCTGATACCAACCAACAGCTCCACAGTATACCCTCCTGTCTCTGCAGCCTCTCAGTGCTTCGGTTTCAGTCAGCATTGGCTGATAATACTGCACTGGAAAGCTTCCCTTTCCTTGGACAAGTGGGTTCTCGTCTTTCAGACTTGGGCTCACAGCTATTAAAAAACCCAAATATTTGGGCCCAAATATTCTCTGAGGGGAGCCAGGCTGCCCCACGGTTGTGTAAAGGGAATGGAGATGTCCGTCTCGAACACAGCCACATGGTATTCAGACATTAGGCAGGATCTTGGGATGCCAAATTCCTGTTTTTGTCTTCACCCACCTACCAGTCACAGCCCAGCTAGCAGATACTGGCATCGTCCCCTTTATGGCTCCTATAATGACAGTTTGCTTCTCTAGTGGTTTCCCTGTGGAGGGGGGATAGGAAATGTGTAGACTTGGTCCACCGTTTGGGAGACAGAAAGTCCAAGATCAGGTGTCCCTATTGTGTAGGCCTGGGGGGGGGGATTTGGTGCATAGGAGGGGACACCACGAAGTAGGGGACACTCTTTTGGGGGAAAGCATCACTGGGGACTCAATTCTGCCTCTGAGCTTCAGTCCCAGCCATTTTTATTTTGAAACAGGATCTCACTAGGTTGCTGAGGCTGGCCTCAAATCTGGGATCCTTCTGCCTCAGCCTACCAAGTATTGGGATTATAAGCATGCACCAACCACCATACCCAGCTTTGTTTTTTAAATTGGTTTCTTGAATAACTCCTTTTCTGAAGGCCAGTTCCCCAAAAGCAGACCCCCAGGGGGCTTTGCATAGAGCTGTATTTTGAAGCAATTCAGTGAGACCTGGTTTCAAAATAAAGAATAAAAAAAAAAAATTGGGCTGAGGGTGTAGCTAAATTCATCCCATGGCTAAATCGTTCCATTTATGTGCCACTGGCCAATCTATGCCTTCCTCCAGCCACAGGATAAACCTTTGAGACAAGTTGGAATGAGCAGACTTCTCTCTCCGGAATCTAACTCTGGAGCTGAGGGCTTTTAGTTGGGATGGATTAGCCAAGGGAGCTGAATCCTAAAGTGATTGGCTGTGAGCCAGGGATGATGGGGCACGCATGTCATCCATTACCTGTGAGGCTGAGACAGGAGAATCACAGGTTCAAGGCCAGCCTCAGTGACTTAGTGAGGCTCTTAGCAGCCTAGTGAGACCCTGGTTCAAAATTGCAAAATATCCAGGCATGGTGGTGCATGCTTGTAATGCCTGCACTTGGGAGGCTGAGACAGTAGGATCATGTATGTTTGAAGCCAGCCTCAGCTACTTAGTGAGGCTCTCAGCAACTAAGTGAGACCCTGTTTCCAAATAAAGTATAAAATAGGTTTGGGAGTGCAGCCTGGAAGTAGGAAAGCCCCTGGGTTCCATCCCCAATAACACACACACACACACACACACACACACACACACACACACACACACACACACATACACACACCAGCCTCAGCTACCAAGTGAGGCTTTTAGCAACTTAGTGAGACCCTGTTTTCCAATAAAGTCTGTAATAGGTCTGGGAGTATAACCCAGAGGTAGGAAAGCCCAGTACATTAAAAAAATTGCAAAATAAAAATAGGGTCTGGGGTTTAGCTCAGAGATAGACTATCCTAGGGTTCAATCTCCAGCACCACAAAAAAAGAAAAGAAAGAAAAAGAAAAGAGAAAAGATTGACTGTGGGTTTTCCTCCAAATGCTCACAGGCATCCTGTTCCCTGAGGAATAAGCCGCTTTCTTCTGACAGTTTTCTTCTGACCCTAGGCATTGCTACTCTGATGTCCCTGATATTCCCATCTCCAAGGAGACTGCATAGGGAGTGAATAGGGTATGGCCACGTCCAGCTCACCTGACCTTATTTGTAAAATAGTTCTTGGAGTATAGCCCGTAGGTAGAAAAGCCCCTGGGTTCCAACCCCAGTACCACCAAAAGAATGAATGAAATAAATAAAGAAAGAAGAATTTAAAAAGGGCAGGGGGTGCCAGGTCTAGAGCCTAAATCCACATGGGTAGCACACTCTGAGGGTGGCTGGGCACTGAGTCCAGCTGGAGGTGTTGATCCATGGAGAAGTGGGTGCCATACAGGATGAGTCCTCTTACTGGACTCTCATGTCATGGGGGCCAATGAATGAAGTCCAAGGACCAATGGAGGATGTAGGAATATGATGTTGGTTGTCCAAGGAAAGCTAGAAAATAGAAACAATAGCTCCTTCACAGCAGAGGGGCTATCAGCAGGGCAGCCTCTGCAGTTCTTGCAAGGTGTCAGGTGTGCTTTTATTCTTTCTTATGGTTCCCACATCTCCTTTTTGATTGGTCAGAGTTGGGCGGTTCCCTTCTCTGTTTTGTGTTTGGTCAGAGCTGGGTGGTTCCCATCGCTGCTTTGTGATTGGTCAGAGCTGGGTGGTTCCCATCTCTAGTTTGTGATTAGTCAGAATTGGGCGGTTTCTCATCTCTCCTTTGTGATTGGTCAGAGTTGGGTGGTTTTCATCTCTCTCTTGTGATGTGTCAGAGCTGGGTCTTGAGAGCCCCCTGTCTGGTGCCCAGTTTCCATCCTTAATTTGAATCTGTATCATGCTGGTGAGTGGACTTGAACACCTGGGTGGATGGGGTCTTTGGTCTCCTGTGGACACTTGTCTGCCTCCTTACTATAATCAGCCTGGAAATTTATCTGCATCAATTCTCCTCAGGATGTGGATCATGGGAGGGGCTAAAGTTTTGTTTGATTTCCATAGCTTTTGCCTGGTCATTATATCTTACCAACTGTCCTTTATTGTGGAAGTATTTTTATATGAATATTTGTATAAGTATGGTTCTTATACTTATGGTTTCTTTTAAACCCACTTGCTGTTCCCAGGCCTCTGCCCTGCCTCTGTTGGGGAATAGCCAGTGATCTCTGAAATTCTATATTCTCCCTACTCAATAAATGTAACTTTTTTAAACCTCTGATAAAATCACAAAAACACAAAACAAAAGTACATATATAAGTTAATGATAGAATTTTTATTTTGAAAATAAAATAATACTAAAACAGATATTTTAGGATTAATAGATAGCTGGGCATGGTAGCCTTCACTTGTAATTCTAGTACTTGGGAGGCCAAGACAGGAGAATCACAGGTTTGCAGCCAGATTCAGCTACTTAGTGAGGCCCTCTGCAACTTAATGAGAGATTGGCTTTAATCCCCATTAGCAATAAATAGGTAAAAAAGCAATGTGGCTCTGTCAGTATGTCATTCTGATAGAGGCAGAATGTCTACTTTTGTCATCTGGGGGTTTGCACAAATCTCCCTTCAACATCTTTACATTTAAAAATAGCCTCAGACTCTGTCTTCTGAAGGTAAAATATAACTCCAGGGAAAAGATGCTGTTTCAGGTTAGTCTGCTTCTAGAACCCCCAACTTCTGAGCGACATCTCTGACAGTGTAGGAGTACACCACAGTTCCAAGCAGAGTGAGTCAGAATCCAAACCCTTGGTTTTTCCAGTCGACTCTAAGGAAGAGGAGACAGATGAGCAGGTGAACAGTGAGCTGGGGAGAAGACCACAATGTCGGGCCAGTAGTGTGTGATTCATGTAATAAAATAGAATTCCTGAATGCAAAATTAAAAAGCCAGGAGATGCTGTCTTAATCACATGACTTAATGAGAAGTAAGGTTTTATGAAGCAGCTTATTAAGATATTTGTAAACCTGTCCTTTGACATATTTTTGACTGGATGAGCAGTGTTAGTTCAGTGTAAAAATGTTCCTTATCAAAATTGGTTCTGTTGTGATTTCTGGATAAATCAGTTTTAGAGGATTGCCCACATTATTTTTTTTAGCACATACAGTTTTTTTTATAAGACTTAGGAATGATAGTAATTGACACATGGAAGGCAGATAATGAAACAATCTCCTTCTTCAAATGGACCCAATTTTTAAAAAATACTCTATTTTTGAATAAAAAGTATCCCCAGTCCTCCCTGAGAAACACAAAAATATTCCATCATGTGCACCTTATATCTTGCTGAACTTTCACAGAAATTTGCTGTTAATTTGAAAGAGGGTCTCCCTAAGGTTCCAGAGATTTCTTGCCAAGTTGCTGAAGCTGGCCTTGAACCTATGATCCTCTTGTCTTAGCTTCCCAAGTATTGAGATTATATTTCCGCATATTTCTGTAATTCCTCCATCTTTTTTCTTTTGAGTTCTATTTTCAACCCATAATCATTTAAGAAGAAGCAAGGATATATATATATATATATATATATATATATATATATATATATATATATATATATATATATATATATATATATATATATTTTTTTTTTTTAATTTACTGGTATCCATGAGCAGCAGAGAAGAATGTGAATTAAGTTGTTGCTGGGGGGAAATAATTGATAAATATGTATCAAGTCCATTTGGGTTATAGTCATCCTTAAGTCTGAAGATTGTTTATTGACAAGTGTGTTGTAGGGTCCAGGACTGAGTTGGCATCTAAGTGTTGATGTCAGGTGGTGTTTGTCTTACATGGTGGGTCCCCTGTCGTTTGGGCCTGTTTACTCCCACATTGTCTTGCTGGGTGGTTCCCATGGTAAGAAGTAACCTTCTGTCAGGATCCAGCACTAGCAGGAGTCGGGGGTCATGTGTTGGTGAGAGAAGAGTCAAGGTTGAGTGAGAGCTGACACACGAGACCAGATGGCAGCTTCTCTGGCTTTTTTCAGGATTTGTTACAATCTTTATTCTTTCCTTTCTTGGCAGAATAGGCAAAACATGCAAGCAAAACTTCAAGGTTGCCAGGCGTGGTGGTGCACGCTTGTTATCCCCGCACTTGGGAGGCAGAGACAGAAGGATCACCCTGGTTCAGAGCCAGTAAGGCTGGCTTCAGAGACCCTGTTTCCAAACAAAAAACATAAAATAGGTCTGGGAGTGTAGCACGGAGGTAGAAGGACTTCCAGGGACCCCAGTACAAAAAAAAAAAAAAAAAAAAAAAAAAAAAAAAAAACTTCAAGGACTTCAGGGCAGGGTGCTAGACATTTAATAAATCATAGAAAGTATACTTTGTCTCATCACAAGGCCAGCTTGAACTTAATCTTATATATTGGCCCAAACTAAGGTCATTTTGAACTTAATCTTTGGCCAAAATTTATCCTTGGGAAAAAAGATCCTTGCTGACTCAGTCTCTCACATGTCATTGCCCATCAAATTTAGTTCTAATGCTTATACATAAAATTCCAATTATAAGGCCGGTCATGGTGGTGCACACTTGTAATCCCCGTGTTTGGGAGGCAGAGACAGGAGGATCATGCAGGTTCGAAGCCAGCCATGCGCACTGGCTTAAGAGACCCTGTTTCCAAATAAAAATGTAAGAATAGGTCTGGGAGGGTAGCCTGGAGGCAGAAGGGCTTCCAGTAACCCCAGTACCACCAAAAAATAAAAATTCATGGGGCTCTTGTGGTCCCCTGACCAAACTTTGGCTCAAGGTCTACATGAGATGCTATAGCAACCTTCTTCATCTCTTCTGGTATGTATTGACTTGAGTTCTACTTAGTAGGTTGAGAGTAGGTATGAGAGTAGCTACCCCTGTGTTCTTTCAGTATCCTTTTGTATAAAATATCTCTCTTCAGCCAGGCGTGGTGGCTCACGCTTGTAATCCCCATGCTAGGGAGGCTGAGATAGGAGGATGGCACAGGTTCCAAGCCAGCCTCAGCTACTTAGGCTCTTAGCAACTTAGTGAGACCCTGTTTTCAGATAAAATATAAAATAGGTCTGGGAGTGTAGTCTGGAGGTAGAAAGCCTCTGAGTTCAATCTCCAGTACCACAAAAAAATTAAAAAAAAATCTCTCTTCATCTTTTTGCCTTTAGTATGTGTCTATCATAGCCTATAAGGTGAGTAGTTGGATTTTTTATTTTTAATCCACATTGCCTGTCCATGTCTCTTATTTTTTATAATTTTAATGGTGCAGTGTAATTACATATCATAGTGTGATTCAAAGCAATACATACACACATGCACACATCACTTGGAGTGTTTCCTTTGGTATACCTCCAACCCCCCCCCACCCCGTACTTGTCAGTGAGATTGGTAATGAAGTCTTGCATGGCCTTAAACTTACTTGAACTGTCCCCTTCTTCAGTCTTGCCGCCCCCTCCTCCCAGCATTCTCTCATTGGACTCAAGTTCCTTCTGCTTCCTCTTTCTTGTTCTAGCTTCCACATGTGATTACATACGACCCTTGACTTGCTGAGACTATTGGATCTCACTTAGCATAATCTCTAGTAACATCTATTTTTCTGCAAATGACATAGTTTTATTCTTCTTTATGGCTGAATAAAATTTCATTGGTCTGTAGACCAAGTTTTCTCATCCGTTCATCTGTTAATGGACACCTAAGCATCATAATTTTGTTATTGTGGATTGTGCTGCTATAAACGTGGGTATTTTTACATCACTATAGTATTTTAACTTCAGCTCCTTTTGCGGGGTTGCTGGATCACATGGTGGTTCCATTCCTAGTCTTTTGAACAAACCCCACATTGACCTCCAAAGTGCTTGTACTAATTTACAACCCACCAGCAGTGTATAAGAGTTTTTATTTCCACATGTCTTTGGCAGCATTTATTAGTAGTTTGTATTCATGATGATTGCCATTCTGTTTGGGGTCAGATGGAATCTCATTATAGTTTTGACTTGCACATCCTTAACTGCTAATGATGTTGGACAGTTTTTCATATTTGTGTTGCCATTTATATTTCTTATTTTGATAAAGTATTCATTTCACTAGCCAACTTTGTTTTGTTAGTGTACTGGAAATTGAACCCAGGAGCATTCTATTTCTGAGCAATACCCCCAGCTCGTGTGTGTGTGTGTGTGTGTGTGTGTGTGTGTGTGTGTGTGTGTGTGTGTGTTACTGAGGATGGAACCCGGGGCATTCTACCTCCAAGCTACATCCCCAGCCCAGCCCTATTTTTTGTTCTTTATTTTGAAACAGGAGCTCACTGAGTTGCAAAGGGCCTCACTAAGTTGTTGAGGCTGGCTGTGAATCTGTGGTGGTCCTCCTATATTAGCCTCCCGAGTGCTCCAAGGACTTACAATCATGTGCCCCCATGCCTGGTCAAATAGCTTATTTCTTAATTGGAATTGGGGGAGCATTGTTTTGAATCTTTATATATTCTAGATATTAGTCCTCTCAGAGGAATAGGGCCAAGTTGTCATCCAAATCTCGGATCTCTATTTAGACTCTTGATTGCTTTCTTTATGATACATAAGCTTTCAACTTGGTGGCACCCACTTACAGATTCTCTTTGTCATTTCTTGACAAAGAGATTTTCTTGTCATTTCTATAGGGGTCTTGCAAATGTTCTGGTTTAATTTCTAGGTCTTTGATCATTTATTTTTTTAAGGTTCATGGAGTTGAACCCAGGGGCAGTCTGCCCTCAGATGTACATTCCCAACTATTTAGTGTGTGTATGTATGTATGTATGATTGCATGCATGTATGTATGTAAGTATGTATGTATGTATGTATGTATGTATGTATGTATGTATGTATGTTTTTTTTTTTTTTTGAAGCAGAGTCTTGCTAAGTTTCCAAGGACCTCACTAAAGTTGCTGAGGTTTAAAATTCCCATCCTGCTGTCTCAAGCCTCTCCAGTACAGGGATTGCAGGCATGCACCCCATGCCCAGCTTGATCCATCTCCAGCACTTTTGTTCAAGGAACAGGATTTCTTTTCCTTCTTGCATGTGCACTTCCATTTTCCCAATGTCCTTTGTTGAAAAGGCTCTTTTCTCCAACATATGCCTTCAGCACCTTTGTCAAAAATCATTGGCCTCATGTGTGAGGATATTTCTCTTTATCATCTGTTCTATTCCATTGGTCTATGGGCCTGTTTTTTTGTGCCAATACCATGCTGTTTTTGTAACTGTAGTCCTGTAGTTCAGTTTGAATTCAGGTATCATGATACCTCATGCACAGTTCTTATTGCTTAGGATTACATTGGCTATTCTAGGTCTTTTTTTTTTTTTTCTTACATGAATTTTAGGCATTTTTCCCCTAAAGAATGACTTTTCCTTTGATATTAGGGATCAAACCCAGGGTCATTCTACCTTCAAGGTACAATCCCAGCCCTATTTGTAATTTTTTTTTTTTTTTTTCCTTTGAAACAGTCTCACTAGTTTGCAGAAGCTCAAACTTGTGATCCATCCTCCTGTCTCAGCCTCTCCAAGGACTAGAATTACAGGTGTGTACCATACCTATACCTTCCCAGAGTAGTATGGACTTTTTGACTATTAATTCTACTTCTCCAAGAACACAGCAGGTCTTCCCATTTATTATAGTCTTATAGTCTTCTGTCTTCTTCAGTTTCTTTCTTTAGTGTTCTGTGATTTTTATTGTAGAGGTTTGTTCCTTTTTTTTTTTTTTGTGGTGGTGGTACTGGGAATGGAACTCCACTCCCAGACCTATTTTATATTTTTATTTGGAAACAGGGTCTCTTAAAACAGCAAGGCTGGCTTCAAACCTGCGCGATCCTCCTGTCTCTACCTTCCAAGCATGGAGATTACAAGTGTGTGCCACCATGCCTTTTTGTTAGGTTTATTCCTTTTCTTTTTAGCCTTACTGTGAATGGAGTGTTTTCCAGACTTCTTTTTAGTGGAGTTGTGACTGATGTATAGAAAAGCTATTAATCCAGGTGTAGTGGTGCAAGCTTGTAATCCCAGTAATTGAGAGGCTGAGACAGGAGAATTCCAGTTTCGGGGCCAGCTTCAACAAGTAGTGAGACTCTTCACCAACCTAGTGAGACCCTATTTAAAAAATAAAAATAAAATAGGGCTGGGGATGTAGCTCAGAGGTACTACTTAAAAAAAAAAAAAAAAAAAAAAAAAAAAAAAAAAAGGCCAGGCAGGCCTGGTGGCGCACGCTTGTAATCTCTGCACTTGGGAGGCAGAGACAGGGGGATCGTGCTAGTTTGAAGAGAGCCTCGCTGGCTTAAGAAACCCTGTTTCCAAATAAAAATATAAAATAGGTTTGGGAGTGTAGCCCAGAGTTAGAAGGGTTTCCTGGACTCTCAGTACCACCAAAACAAAAACAAAACAAAAACAAACAAACAAAAAAAAAGAAACAAAAACAGGCTGGGTGTGGTGATGCAAGCTTGTAGTCCCACCATTCAGAAGGCTGAGACTGGTGGATTGCGGTTCATGGAGAGCCTCAGCTACCTAGTGAGGCCCTCTGCAACTCAGACCCAGTTTCAAAATAAAGAATAAAATATGGGGCAGGTCAAATGTCCCTGGGTTTCATCCCCAGACCCGCAAAAAAAAAAAAATAAATAAATAAAAAATAAATAAATAAATAAAAATTAAAAAAATGGAATGGATTGATTTTTTTAAGTTGAATTTGTACCCAGCTACTTTGCTGAATTTGTATATCTGCTCTGGAGTCTTCTGGTGGAGTTTTCTGGGTCTTCTGAGTATAGAATTATATCATCTGCAAATAAAGATAATTTAAATTCCACTATCTCAATTTATTTCCCTTTAATTTTCTTCTCTTGCCAAATTGCCTGGGCTAATAAGATTTTAATAAACAAATGCCTGGGCCCCAGGCAGGGGTTGCGCGGGTTGCTTGGGGCATGCCCGAACCCTGGAAGAACCGGGACCTGGGCCCCAAGTGGGGGTCACATGGGGCACACCAGACTTCTGGAAAAACCAAGGCCTGGGGCATGCAGGGCACACAGGATCCCTGGAAAAATCGGGGACCTAGTCACAGGCCCCTGGGCCCTGGGAGGGGGTCATGTGGAGCACACCAGACCCCCCAGGAAAACTGGGACCTGATTGCAGGGCCCTGGGCTCCAGGCAGGGTCCTGCGGGGCACATAGGACCAACAGAAAAAACAAGGCCTGGGTCTCGCGGGGCATGCTGGGGCCCCGGTAAATGGGCCCGAGTCGCCTCTGAACTCAGATAGAAGTGAGGCCCAGACAAGGGCCTCGGGCGGGGATCACAGCAGAACCCCGGAAGAACCGGGGCCCACCCTGCTCACAGTGCTACTGAATGCCTGATCTCCAATATCAAACCACACATACTGCCTTTTGTTATTAAAAAAAAAAAAAAAAAAAAAAAAAAAAACAGAAGTCTGGGCGTGGTGGTGCATGCTTGTAATCCCCGTGCTTGGGAGGCAGACAAGAGGATCATTCAGGTTTGAAGCCAGGTGCATGCGCTGGCTTAAGAGACCCTGTTTCCAAATAAAAAATACAAAATAGGTGTCTGGGAGTGGAGCCCGGAGGTAGAAGGACTTCCAGGAACCTCAGTACCACAAAAAAAAAGGGGGAAAAGAAAAAAGGAAAAATATCAGAGAGGGGTCAAGAGTGCCGCGGTGTCTGCCAGGATTCTGGAGATGCAGACAAAACTTACCCAACTGAAATTGAACTTTTGGAAAAATTCCCTGTGAAGGAGGACTGTTTATTCTCTACATCCTTAAGAATCCTGGACATCACCTGTAAGGAGAGAGTTTAACAGAACCTAGGTGGAAGGCAGTGGAGACTTGTATTCGGGAGAGGCAGAAATCTGATCCTACCAACCTTATCTTCTGGAGAAATTACCCCAAACATCAAATGCTACTGTTGTGCATGATTAGAAACACTGGATAACAAAAAAAGAGCTTGGGAAAGATTTGAAATGGTGGAGGCAGTGGCAATGGCAGTGGCCAGGACTCAGGGGAGGCCGAGATCTGATGCATTACACCTGGAACTTTTTGTAGAAATAACCCCAGAGGCAGAATGCTACCACCACATACACTCGGGAATGTGGGAAAACCTGCTGAGTGAAGAGGGTGCTCGGATTGGAGCTTGCTGAGGAATTAGGCTGGTGCCAGTGTCAGCAAGGCTGGGATTGGAGCCTGCCTTGAGGCTAGGCCAGTGCTGGGGCCTCTGAGGCCAGGATTAGAGCCAGCCGAGAGGTTAGGCTGGTGCAGGTGCCAGCGAGGCCAGATTTGGGGCCTCCCCTGAGGCAAGGCTGGTGCTGGAGCCAGTGAGGTCGGGATCAGAGTCTCCCAGGTGGCCAGGCCATTACCAGGGCTGTCAAAGGTGGGATCCAAACTCGCAATGTGACATTCACAGAGAAATATCACAGAAAATAAAAACCAGATGCTTCTCCTAATTAGCAAAAGCTAGGAGAAAAGGGGTAACGGGGAGGTCGAGTTATAGAAACGGCCCTATAGGGAAGCAATTAAGGTGACCAATCAGAGGGGATGGGATGGGGGAGGAAAAGACCTCTTTAAAAATCAGAGTGCGTAAACGAATGTATCAAAGATAATCAAGCATGGGATCGGGGAGAGGAATGGGATGAGGGCTAATTGGATGGTATGGGCTTGTATATCCTCTCAAGTATTGTATTTCAGTGTGATGTATGATTACAATGCACCAACAAAATATTTTAAAAAATTAAAATATACAGATCTGAATAGTAGGAAAAATATATTATTATTATTATTTTGTGTGTGTGTGTGTGTGTGTGTGTGTGTGTGTGTGTGTGTGTGTGTGTGTGTGTAGTATTGGGGGTGGGAACCCAGAGGCTTTTCCACCTCCAGGCTATACTCGAGACCTATTTTATACTTTATTTGGAAAGAGTCTCACTAAATTGCTGAGAGCCTCACTAAGTAGCTCAGGGTGGCTTCAAACCTGTGCAATCCTCCTGTCTCAGCCTCCCAAGCTCCAGGATTACAAGTGTGCACCATCAACCAGCTCAAGAACAATAATATATGTTTAAGCTGGGAATGGTGTGCATGCTTGTAATGCCAGCATTCAGGATTCTGGGACAGGATGACCTTGGTTCATAGACACCCTCAGCTACTTAGGTCCTTTGTAACTCAGTGAGATCCTGTTCCAAAAATAAAATAGAATAAAAAGTGGAGCTGGGAGTGTAGCTCAGAGGTCGAATGCACCTGGGTTCCATTCCCATTGCAGGAGAAAAAAAAATATTTGTCCATATTTGGGTGTGGTGGTTCATACCTGTAATACCAGTACCTGAGTGGCTGAGATAGGATTGCAGGTATGAAGATGGCCTCAACATAGTGAGAGTTTTCATCTGCCTAGCAAGACCTTGTTTCCAAACAACAACAACAACAACAACATAAACAACAACAACAACAAAAACAACAACAACAACAACAACAACAACAACAACAACGGGCTGGGAGTATAGCTCAGAGGTAGAATCAGAGGTAGAACACTTCTGGGTTCAATCCCTTGTAGCCCCTAACATACAAAATTAGGGCCTTGGGTTCAATATCCATTACCACAAGTAGTGAATCCAACAGAGGGAGGGAGTGGCAGGCCTGGATCACGCGAGTCTTTGGTGTTCTTCTGCGGGTAGCCTGGTCTCATTCTAAGTCTGCATGGAATTCACAGAGCAAACCCATCCCCTTACCTTGTTTCTTGCATGTTGGCACCATGTTTCTTGTTTCTTGCATGTTGGCAAAAAATTCAGATTCAGGACTCAATGTCATCTTTCCCTGAAGCAACTCAAATGCTTACTTTGTAGACAGTGTGGTATGAAGGTAGGCAACAGCTCAGGGATCAGCAGTGAGTGTGTGTGTGTGTGTGTGTGTGTGTGTGTGTGTGTGTGTGTGTGTGTGTGTGTGAGAGAGAGAGAGAGACTGAGGATGTAACCCAGGGCATTCTACCTCCAAGCTACACCCCCAGACCTATTTTGTATTCTTTGTTTTGAAGCAGGGTCTCACTGAGTTGTGGAGGCCTCGCTTAGTAGCTGAGGCCTCACGTGTGCTGTGATTGTGAGAGTGTGCCCCCACATCTGGCTCAAAGTTAGACTTGATGCCAGGGTATGTATTGTTTGTATAGCATTGAGATCACCTGAAACCCCCATCCTGTGTTGACGCTATACCTACGTCAAACCCACACACCCGGCCTCTGCGAAACAAGCAAGCACAGGCTGGAGCCCTGTGTGAGGGTTCAGTTCTCTTGGCCATGCCAAGGAAAATTTATCAGGCTTTGCTCACATAACATGTGGCACCCAGGCACTGTGGTCCCTGTGCTGGTCCAGCAGTCTTTATTGTTTTACTGGGGACTTAACTCGGGGCCATTCTGTCTCTGAGCTACACCTACAGCCCACCTCTCCTTTTGTTTGGAAACAAGGCCTTACTAAGTTGCTGAGGCTGCTTCAAACTTGTGATCCTCCCAACTACTGGGTTATGGGCACGTGCCAATAACCACAGGCAGCACAGCTTCTGAGTTCGGTGAGGCAGGTTGAATAACTGGGCTAGTGTGGATTGTGTGACTATGAATGTGGGTTTGTGGAAATCTATCTGTACTTCTGGGTGGTTGCTGAGGAGTGGCGTAGCTGGGTTACAGGCTGGCGCTGTCCCTGCACATGGCGGGCCTCTTCGGAGCTGACTACAGCCTGCAGCAGTGAACACACACTGCTCCTCATGTCTTTGCCATGCTCGTTCTTGGTGATTGCCATTCTGACCTGCACTGCTGGGCCTCAGCGAGCTTCTGACACGCACCCCCGATTGGGTTGCTTGGTATTCAGCTGTGGAACACTACCTCTCAGCTACAGCCCCAGCCCTTTCACCCACCAGCCTATGTCATTTATTTTTATTTAGAAACAGGGTCCCGCTAAGTTGCTGAGGCTGGTCTCAAACATATGATCCTCTTCAATATTGGGATTACAGGTTGTGCCACTCCACCTAGCCTGACTCTTCCCTATCCTTTTAATACGGATGCCAGTTTTTGTATTTAGGAGATTAAACTCAGACATATTCTCTCCATGGGCTCTGCCTCTGGCCCAGTTTATTTGGAAACAGGGTTTGATGAGTCTCGATCCTTGCTGAGGCTGGCCTCGAGCCTGTGATGCTCCTGTGTTAGCCTCCCCAGTTGTGCATTACAGGGGGGCCCAAGCCTGCCACCTTGGGGGGGTCCTCACTGGAAGTCTACGCCCACCAGACTCCCCTCCCTCACAAGCTACCTGACACACCGCAGGCTATAACTTTAAAGTTGAGTTTTGGGGATACATTCTGGTAGAAAACGTGTCATTGGTAACCTTTGAAACTTAACATTTGTGATCCATGGAGTCACCCTAGAGTTGGGCTCTTCAGGCCACTCTCTGTGAGACTGGGAGCCCTGGTGCTTCAAGAGAAGTAAGTGATGGCTGTGGTTCCTGTGCTGGAAGGAAACAGTGGACCAAGAAAACAGGGCGAAGGAGCAGGGAGCCTTTGCAGACATGTGGCAGGGCAGTTGGAGGCTCAGGAGGGAGCCACAGGCCATGTGGTGGTGGCATCAGGTGGTTCCTGCTGGAGGCTGCAGCAGCAGCTGGTTTGGGCAGGCAGCTGTAGAGCAGAGGGACATGCAGCAGGGAAGCTCCCTGCCTTGGACTCAGACTCACAGCCTGACCAATCCTTGTGGTCCTCCTGCCCACACCTTGAGGCTCCTCCTGCACTTCTGCCCTTTTTTTTTTTTTTTTTAATGCGGGTCTGGGGATGGAACTCAGGGGCATTCTACCTCCGAGCTACACTCCCTGCCCTATTTTTTTAAACTTATTTTGAAACAGGTTCTCACTAAGTTACAAAGAGCCTCACTAAGTAGCTGAGGCCGTATGCAAACTGTGATCCACCAGGCTCAGTCTCTGGATTGCTGGGGTTACAAGTGTGCACCCCCATGCCCGGCTTCCTCTGTCCTCTCTTCTCTTCCTTGGTCCCCATGGATGTCTCCCCCTCACTCCCTTCCAGTACAAGAACTGCACTTTGCACTTGCTTGAAGCTCCTGCGCTCCTGGGTTCATAGATAATGCACCACAGAGATCAATTCTAGGGTGGCACCATGATTTACAGCATTATGTAAGACAAATGGTATCTGTTATAATTAAAACGCATCCTCTGAAGCCAGGGCCATTGGTGCTGCTGGATGTGCTTGGCTTCTGTCCTGCCATGCTTCCCAAGGGTGGGTGGCCTCACCTGCTTTCTTCTCTGCTTAGTCCCCGCAGCCTATGACTTGATGTTTTCTGTATTGATACCACGTCCATTAAATAGTTGTTATTGCTCTGTATAATTACATGAAGTAATGACATCCACAGCAGTGCATTTGCT
Source organism: Muscardinus avellanarius (assembly GCF_963383645.1). Classification (NCBI taxonomy): domain Eukaryota; kingdom Metazoa; phylum Chordata; class Mammalia; order Rodentia; family Gliridae; genus Muscardinus; species Muscardinus avellanarius. Next base: position 2,334,675 of record NC_137809.1, read on the forward strand.
CACCCTCAGCCTGCTGCACCCACTGCAGACAGTTGTGCCTCAGGTTCATGCCCTCACCATGTCTCCTTTGAAGGTCGGCTCCAACGCGGTCATCTGGGCCCCAGCCATGGTTGCTGGAAGCCTGAACGACCAGCCATCAGGACAGAAGCCCACTTACATTAAGAAGTTTACATCTAGCAGCTGCGACAACCTCATCAAACTTTGGAAGTGAGCTGACCCCTGCCACCCTGGTCACCCCAAGGTCACCCTCCTTTCCCACACCTATGCAAGCAGCAGAAGATGCTGATCTTGACTCTGCTCTCCACAGGGAAGAAGAGGATGGCCAGTGGAGGGAGGAGCAGAAGCTGGAGGCGCACAACGACTGGGTGCGTGAGGTGGCCTGGGTGCTGTCCATCGGCCTTCCCACCAGCACCATCACCAGCTGCTCCCAGGTCAGCCTCGCCTGTGCTCTGGCTCAAATGGCGCAGCTTCTCGTGTCTTATCCAGTCCTCCCCTCAGGACTGCCGCATCTTCATCTGGACCTGTGATGATGCTTTGGGCAACATGTGGTTGCCCACATTGAGGCACAAATTCAACGACGTCTTGTGGCACGTGAGCTGGTCCATCATGGCTAATACCCTGGCTGTCTCCGTAGGGGACAACAAGGTAAGCACCGCCGGCCAAAGCCAGGGCCTGTGCCACATGCTCAGAAGGCTCCGAGGCCTCCACGTCTTCTATTCTGTGGGAACCTTGCTGAAGTGGCAAGGGGGTCACTGAGCCTGGTTCTTACAGAGCTTACCCTGTCCCTTTTCAGCAGAGAGCCCAGTGAAGAGAAGCCTCCACAAAGACTTGACATTGTTTTCAGTTTTTTTTAATAATTTATTTTTAAAATTGGTGCATTGTAGTCATATATCAATCACATTGGAGTACAAGACTTGAGAGGATATACAAGCACACATCATCCAATTAGCCCTCCTCCAGCCCCCATCCCATTCCCTCCCCATCCCTCCATCCCATGCTTCTTTGGCGATTTACTTTGATACCTTTGTTTATGTACCTCCTGGGTTTTAAAGAGGCTCCGTCCTCCAGTATTACATACCATCTGATTGGTCACATTAGTTGCTTCACTATAGGGCCCTTTCTATAGCTCAACCTCTTCCTGTTGCCCTTTTCCTTCTAGTTATTGATGATTAAGAGAAGCATCTGATTTATATTTTCTGTGATATTTCTCTCTGCATGCTGTGTTGCAAGTACCGATCCCACTCTTGATGGTCCCAGTAGTGGCCTGGCTACTCAGTGGACTGATCCAGACCTCGCTGGCTCAAGAAGTGGCCCTTCTCCTGGCCTTGGAGCCCCCAGTACCGGCCTTGCCTCAAGGCAGGCTCCGATGCCAGCCTCGCTGGCCCAACACTGGCCTAACCCCTTGGCAGTCTCCGATCCCGGCCTTGGGGGCCCCAGCACTGGTCATGCCTCACGGCAGGCTTCGATGCCGTGCCTCGCTGGCCCCAGCACCTGCCTAACACTTCGGCAGGCTCTTATTCTGGCCTCGGAGGCCCCAGCACCAGCCTTGCCTCAAGGCAGGCTCCAATCCTGGCCTAGGAGGCCCCAGTACCGGCCTTGACTCATGGCAGGCTCTGATGCCGGCCTCGCTGGCCCAACACCTGCCTAACACTTTGGCAGGCTCTTATCCTGGCCTTGGAGGCCCCAGTACCAGCCTTGCCTCAAGGCAGGCTCTGATACCGGCCTAGGAGGCCCCAGTACCGGCCTTGACTCATGGCAGGCTCTGATGCCGGCCTCGCTGGCCCCAGAACCGGCCTAACCCCTTGGCAGGCTCTTATCCCAGCCTCGGAGGTCCCAGCACTGGCCTTGCCTCACGGCAGACTCCAATGCCGGCCTCACTGGCCCCAGCATCGACCTAACCCCTTGGCATGCTCTTATCTACCGCTTTCAAGCACGACACCGGAGACGATCTTCTTCGGACTCTTTATTATCCCAGGCTCTTACATACTCTCCTCCTCTCCGCTCCCCGCTCCCCGCTTATATATCCCAAGCAGCCAATCAGCCTCAGATCACTCGCTCCATGCAAAATTAGCTCATTTGTTACAAACAGTGGTATGTTGTGTTCCCGTGCACCCCATGCTCCGGTTACCGGACTTCCTGAAAGTTGTTTACTGCTTAATGGGCCTCACAGAGCTTCCGCTCGGCGCTATTTTTAGGTCTTCGAGCTAGCAGGCAATGGGTGGGGCTCTTCACAGTTCCCCCTTTTTGTTTTTAAGCAGAAGAGGATAGAGAACTCAACCCCTGCTATAGTTTATGCAATTATTTGCCACCACCTTTTTTGCAGGGACGGGCGAGCAATACAGTGGTAACCCGTATGCAGCTGAGCATATCCTCCTTGGGATGCACCCTCCCGGGGTCCCAAGTGCAGTCCTTGCTGACATTCTGCTTTATGATTTTTCCATTGCGGCTAGCCAAACAGTAGGCGATTGTCCTGCTTCAACCGCCATGAAAGCCTGAGCTAGGAGCATCTGATCCTTGGCCCTCTGCAGAAATAAACGTCTCAGGCAACAGAGACATAGAATGCACAGGAAAACAAAACAAAATCCCAATGCTCCCAACCCGGCCCATTCTTTTAGATGGAATGCTGCCTTCTGGATCCGGGACGCCAGCGTTTGGGCCACTTTGGGGTCGATTCGGGTGGTGTTGACCTTGATGATTTCAGCACGTAATTGTTCGGTCGATTCGGGTGGTGTTGACCTTGATGATTTCAGCACGTAATTGTTCGGTGAGTTTATCAAACTCCCAGCTCCAGTTGCCTGTAAGATGTTGGGAAAGCTCCCGAGAAGTTCTAGAGATGCATTTGTAGTAAAATTTCTAGGGAAGGTCTGGGAGGAGCAACTCAATGGTAATGGAAATGGAAAAGCTGTAAAAATACCCCATTGTTGCTCACTCCATACTGGTTTTGTCCAGATCAGCATGGTAATCAGGTGTATCCATCCCTGAGGCACCATCTTGCGATATTATTTGACGAGTCAGTCTCTCTGGGATCCAAATCGGATCGGTTCCGTCCTGTGGGAAAACACAAACAGAGCCTCTGGCCCATGTGAGTACCGGATCAGGTCCCTTCCATTTTCCGGTGAGGACATCTTTCCATTTTACCATATCATGGGGAATACTAGAAGGACAAAAATGGCGATCTGTGGCCGATTTGCCATTAATATCTAAATTTAAAAAAATTTAAAGTAAAAAGTGCCAAAGATAATCGCTGCCTTGGTTTCAGATTCTCACCTATTCCCCCTTTTTGTTTTATTAGACATTCTTTTATTGTGCGATGGGCGCGTTCAACAATGCCCTGTCCTTGAGGATTATATGGAAGGCCATGTTTTAATGTTACGCCCATCTGTTTACAGAAAGACTGAAATTTTTGTGAGGTATAAGCCGGACCATTATCAGTTTTTATTTCTTTTGGCACATTCCATGCTGCCCAAGCTTCAAGACAATGAGCGATAACGTCACGAGCTTTTACCCCTGTGTGAGTAGAAGCATATATAATTCCAGAAACAGTATCAACAGAAACATGTACATACTTAACAGAGCCAAATTCAGGTATATGGGTCACATCCATTTGCCATAAATGTAAGGGGAGCAACCCACGTGGGCAAACACCAACATTAGAAGAGGGGATAAAGGGTGCACAAGTACCACAGGCCTTGATGATGTCACGGGCTTGACAACGAGGAATTTTAAATTTAATCTGTAAAGTTTTAGCATTTACATGAAACTGGCGATGAAAATCTTGTGCCCGTTGAAGTGGGGTGAGAGAGAAAATCATGGGCATCTTCGTAAGCTTATCTACATAATCATTACCTTGGGCAACAGGCCCTGGTAAGCCTGTATGTGCCCTAATATGTTGTACATAAAAGGGATTTTTCCTCATCAAAATTAAATGTTGAATTTTAGATGCCAAGTAGTGGATGGGCGTATGTGTTGATATTTGCCCCGCACATTCAAGGGACTTTATCATCTCTACAGCATAGGAGGAGTCCGATAACAAATTAAAGGAAGAATCATATCTCTCAAACACTTCTAATATAATATTTAGTTCAACTAGCTGAGGTGATATATGCTGATATTGAACAACTATGGGTTTTTGTCCTTCTATCATAAAAGCTCCAAGGCCAGATTTTGATCCATCAGTAAAAATATTGATAGTGAAGGGTATAGGTGTTCTTCTGGTTATGGTTGGAAAGATAATAGGATGTTGAGTTGCAAAATGTAATATAGGATCTTTAGGTAAGTGATTATCTATCTCTCCATTAAACACACATCGTAATATAGCCCAATCATCCAGGGAGGTTTGTAAAATTAATATTTGGTGTTTACTATAGGGAAAAATAAGCTTATTAGGGGTTTGGCCAAAATGTTGAATACATTGCTGTATGGCAAGAACAGCAACCTTTGCCACCATAGAGGGATAATACTCAATAACCTTTTGAGGAGATAGTTTAGGATGAATCCATAATAGAGGTCCTTGTTGCCATAAGACCCCAGTGGGTTGGAGCTCAGTAGCCAGTATGCATGCCCAAATAGAATCCCTCGGTGAAATGCGCTTAAGGGAAGCCTTAGTTAAAGCTTGTTCTACCAAACTTAAGGCTTCCCGGGCTTCAGCAGTCAGCATTTTAGGAGAGGTTAAGGAAGAATCTCCTTTGAGGATATCATATAAAGGTTTTAGCATAAAATTTGGGATTCCTAAAGCAGGACGTATCCAATTAATATCTCCTAATAACTTTTGAAAATCATTTAAAGTGTGTAACTGGTCTGTACGAATGGTGACCTTTTGAGGCGTGACAAAATTGGGATAAAGAATATTTCCCAAAAAATGGGTGACGGTGCCCTTTTGAACCTTTTCAGATGCTATAACTAAACCCTTTTCCTCAAGGGCTTTAACAAGCACACAATACGCTTCATCCAGTACCTTTTCATTTTCACAGGCTAATAGGATATCATCCATATAATGGAGACAACGCAATGGAGGGAATTTATCCCTAACAGGTTGTAAGGCAGCATCCACATATAGTTGACAAAGAGTGGGGCTATTCGCCATACCCTGGGGGAGCACTCTCCACTCATATCTCTGGTCAATTTGCTCTTGGTTTAGGGATGGCACAGTAAAAACAAAACGTGGGGTATCTAGAGGAATTAATGGTATAGAGAAAAAGCAATCTTTTATATCAATCACTATAATTGGCCAGAATTTTGGAATAGTTGAGAGAAGGGGGAGTCCACGTTGGACTGGTCCCATAACTTGCATTTGTTCATTTATGGCTCGGAGATCATGTAATAGTCTCCATTTTCCTGATTTTTTCTTTATTACAAATATAGGGGTATTCCAGGGTGATGTGGATGATTGGATATGTCCTAATTTTAGTTGTTCTTTTACTAACTCTTTTGCTGCTTCCAATTTTTCACGGGGGAGAGGCCACTGGGAAACCCATACTGGATCCCCCGTCTTCCAAGTGATGGGAATTGCCTCCCCAGTGGCTACTCCACAAAACCCAATCCCTGTTTAGTGTTTTGTCCTTCAGTGGGGACAGGGCTCCTCCGTCCCTGTAGGTTTCGCCCTAATCCAAATGATGGATGAAAACCTTGCTTGTTAAACATATGTAGCACCTGGGGAGAATATTCATTATGTAATCGGAATCCCATGTCCAGAAGTAGATCTCGACCCCACAAGGAGACCGGAATTTCCAGCATATAGGGTGTAAAGGTCCCAGAATGTTTTTCTTGGTCCTCCCAATGAAGGGGTCTAGCACTAATATCAGGTGTTTTAATGTATCCTAATCCTCTAAGCTGTGTGTCAGCCTTTTTTATGGGCCAGGCGGGGGGCCAATCCTTAGAAGCAATTACACTAGTATCTGCCCCTGTATCAAGTAATCCTAGAATCGGCTTTCCCTCCACTTTCAAAGTAATTAAAGGTCGTTTTCCCATATCAAAGGCGAGAGATATTATATTAGTACCAGAGGACCCAAACCCTTTTTCTCCTCGCTGTTCCTTTTTTGAAGGGAAGAGAGAATGTAGACTAGGTAATAATAACAGCTGCGCTATCCGATCACCAGGAGAGATGGCAACAATTCCTCTGGGGGCGGAGACCATAACCTTTATAACGCCCTCATAATCTTGGTCAATAACTCCAGGATGAGTTATTAGGCCTTTCATGGTGGATGATGATCGCCCCAAAACTATGCCCACCGTTTCTGGGGGTAATGGCCCTGACATATCAGTCGACATAATTTGAATTCCCATTCGAGGGGTTAATACCAGCCGGGTGGTGGCACAGAGGTCCAATCCCGCTGAACCGGGAGTGGCTCTCCGGATTCCTTGGGCGGTTGGAGATTGGGCCATTGGGGTGTTTGGTGTGTCTCTATAGCATTGTACATTTGTGCATTCAGTATTACATTGTTCGAAAATAAGCTGTTTAACAAGTGGCATGGCTGCATCGACATCCCCGAATATTCGTCCAGCAGCTTCTACCATCCTAGCCACAAAATCAGAAAAAGGCTCAGTGGGACCTTGAATTATCTTAGTAAGATTGCCTGACACCTCCCCTTTATTAGGCAAACTTTTCCATGCCCTGGTGGCCAAATTGTTTATCTGATCATACACTTGTTGAGGGTAACAGGTCTGGTTGTTAGCAAATTGTCCCTGTCCCAAAAGCATATCCAAATTCCAGGCAGGTTGTCCTGCGGCCTGATTCACCGCTGCTTGCTCTGCTGCGAACTCAATAAGGAAAGCCTTCCAATCTAAATACTGTCCTGGGGTCAAAGCCGCTCGGGCCAAGTTCTGCCAATCTCCAGGGGTCATGGCATACCTGTAAATGCTTTCTAAGGTGGCTACGGTGTATGCAGCATTGGTACCATAAGTCCGCACGGACTCAGCAATATGTTTTACAAGCTTATAATCTAAAGGCTCATGATACCGAGGTCCTCCTCCTTGTGGTTGAAACACGGGGAAAGCCTGTCTGGATAGTAACATTTCCGGCTCACGCCATACCTTTTCATTAAAGGAGCGGCCTCCGCTTTGTCCTGGAGCTGAGGGATTATAGGGCGGAGGAACAGAGCCCTGCGAGGGGCCCGTAGCTAGGGTTAATCTGCTGACTTCCTCCTCTATTGCCGCAAGTTCCTCGTCCGAGTCCCCCTCCCCTTCAGAGCCTAGTTCACTAGCTGGGTGAGAGGAAGTGGACCGTTCCTCTTTTAACAGATCAAGTGCCACTTGTCCCTCTCGCACTAGCGGTTTGTAGTATTTCTGCTCCAAACATGCCCTGACGAGGCGCCACAAAGGATAAGTTCCTCCCGTGACTTGATTGTTTTTCTCTGCCCTTTTAATATCCTTCCCTAACTTATCCCAACTTGCCAGGGTCAAGTTTCCTGATACTGCAAACCAAGGGGCCACCTCATCCACTTGGCTCAAAAAACCCTGAATAGTCTTATCCCTAAGTTTTAACCCCTTTCCGTTTAATAAGGCTTTTAAAGCCTTTTGTATTGGATGAGATGGATTATTTCCCATACCTATTCAGCCTCAGGTCCAGCCTGAGAGTATACTACCCTATAAATCCTCCCCTCAAAGGAGCTCCCCTTCGTCCTCAAACGGAGTTGGGAAAGAACAATCTTATGATCCTCTACTTTGTAGAGCCTCCCTCTTCACAGGAGAACTTACCAGCCGGCTGCCCTGGAAAGTCCAAAGTTCTGACCATCTCGTTGAGAGAGATTCCCCGTACAGGCCACCACTTGCCGCTTTCAAGCACGACACCGGAGACGATCTTCTTCGGACTCTTTATTATCCCAGGCTCTTACATACTCTCCTCCTCTCCGCTCCCCACTCCCCGCTTATATATCCCAAGCAGCCAATCAGCCTCAGATCACTCGCTCCATGCAAAATTAGCTCATTTGTTACAAACAGTGGTATGTTGTGTTCCCGTGCGCCCCATGCTCCGGTTACCGGACTTCCTGAAAGTTGTTTACTGCTTAATGGGCCTCACAGAGCTTCCGCTCGGCGCTATTTTTAGGTCTTCGAGCTAGCAGGCAATGGGTGGGGCTCTTCACACTTATCCTGATCTCGGAGGCCCCAGTACCAGCATTGCCTCATGGCAGGCTCTGATGCCGGCCTTGCTGGCCTCAGCACTGGACTAACCCCTCAGCAGGCTCCGGTCCTGTCCTCGGAGGCCCCAGCACTGGCCTTGCCTCACGGCAGGCTATGATGCTGGCCTCACTGGCCCCAGCACTGGCCTAAACCCTCGGAAGTCTATTATCCTGGCCTCGGAGGCCCCAGTACCTGCCTTGCCTCATGGCAGGCTCCAATGCCGGCCTCGCTGGCCCCAGCTCTGGACTAACCCCTCAGCAGGTTCCGGACCTGACCTCGGAGGCCCTATCACAAGCCTTGCCTCATGGCAGGCTCCAATGCCGGCCTCGCTGGCCCCAGTGAGTCTAACCCCTCGGCAGGTTCCAATCCCGGCCATGGAGGCCTCAGTAGTGGCCTTGCCTCACAGCAAGCTCCAATGTCGGCCACTGGCCCCGACGCCCGCCTAACCCCTCAGCAGGTTCCGATCACTGTCTCTGTGGTTATTATTTCAAAGGTTCCAGGTGTAATGTATCAGATCTCTGTCTCCCCTGAGTATTTGCCACTGGCATTGCCACTGCCTCCACCATTTCAAATCCTTCCCAGGCTCTTTTTCCACTCTGAATGTTGTCCAGTGTTCCTAAGCATGCGTGATGGTAGCATTCGACATTTGGTGTAATTTCTCCAAAAAAATAAAGTTGGTAAGATCCGGTTTCTGCTTCTTCTGAATACAAGTCTCCGCCACCATCGCGGAGAACTCTTTCAACACCGCATTTCTCCTTGGTCTCCGCTAAACTCTCTCCTTACAGGTGATGTCTGAGATTCTTAACAATATAGAGAAATAGCAGTCCTTTTTCACAGTGAATTTTTCCATAAGTTTGATTGCATTTAGATACGTTTTGTCTGCATCTCCAGTGTCCTGGCATCCATAACTACTTTCTTACCTCCTCTCCGATATTTTTCTTTATCTTTTTCTGTTCTGGGCCCGGTTTCTCCAGGGGTCTGGCGTGCTACACGCAGTTCGGCCTGCGGCCCAGGTCGCGGGACTCTGGGCCCTGGCTGGTGTGCGCTGCATGTGACCCCCGCCCAGAACCCCCAGGTTTTTTTTTTATCACATTTTTATTTTGCAGTACTGCAGTTGAACCCAGGGGCTTTCTACCCTAGTGTTCCTCCCAGACTATTTTTTTATTCTTTATTTTGAAACAGGGCCTCACTAAGCAGCTGAGGCTGGCCATCTCAGCCTCCCACATGCTGGGATTACAAGCATGTGATCCCACAGGCTCATACTTTTTTTCTCTCTTTTTGCAGTACTGGGGATGGAACCCGAGGGTATTCTGCCTCCAAGCTACATCCCCAGCCGCCTTCTTCTTCGTCGTCTTCTTCTTCTTCTTCTTCTTCTTCTTCTTCTTCTTCTTCTTCTTCTTCTTCTTCTTCTTCTTCTTCTTCTTCTTCTTCATTATTATTATTATTATTATTATTATTATTATTATTATTATTAATTATTTATTTTGAGACAGGGTCTAAGTTGCAGAGAACCTATATAGTCGCTGAAGCTGTCCACAAACCGCGATCCTCCTGTCTTAGCCTCCCAAATGCCCAGCTGCATTAACTCATAGATGCACCCTATGCTCTTCTCAGGGACAATCCTTTTCACTCCTGAGCCATTTACTCTTCAGGCAGCATCCATAGGTAGTGTGGGGCACGGCCCTTGTCAGCTGCCCCAGCCACTGTGTGTCTCACTCATGTGTCTGTTCCCTTCCCTACATTTGGTGTTCTGGGGGAACCATGGTTAGTGCCTGACCCACAGCCTGGCAACAGTGGTGTTTGTGCCCTCACCCAGGTGACCCTGTGGAAGGAGTCAGTGGACAGGCAGTGGGTGTGCATCAGCGACATCAACAAGGGCCAGGGCTCCGTGGCAGCTCTGGCGCCTGAGGGCCAGCAGAGTGAGCAGTAGAGAAGAAACTTCAGATCTGTTATTTTGAAATACTTTGCACATTTTTATGTACTGAATTCCGGCATTATCTGGAGACAGGCTGTTTCCAAAGTAATTAAATAAAATCTGCTGTAGGCAGCTTGGTGGCTTGCTTCGTGAGGAAGTCCACACACAGTGTTACTGCCCAGCCTCTCCACAACATCACTGTGTCAGACTCGGTCCTGGACAGTGTGTGAGATGCCAGCCATAGTGACGCATGCTTTGGAGGCTGAGGTTCGAGGACAGCTTCAGCTGCTTAGGCCCTGTTTCAAAATAGAATGAAAAATAGGGCTGAAGGTGTAGCTCGGAGCTAGCATGGCCCTGGGCTCCATCCCCAGTACCACACACCATAAAACAAAGCCTTGGTGGAGCTGCTGTGACCCAGTACTGGAGAGCCTCTGCACACCTTGTTCAGCGTCATGCTCACCGGACCTGCCTGGGCTCTGGCTGGGCCATGCTGGACTCAAGGGCGGCAGTGATGCTCACAGAAGCCTCCCATAAACCCTGAGAGGAGACACCGGGGCCTGACCTGGGAGGTTTGGGTCCTGGCCCTCCACCCACTCCATCTGTTTAAAACTTCAAAATGTTTCTTTTAACAACAGTATATAAAATGGAAGAAAGTACTTTGCAGTGAGAATAGAGGCTGGAATCCATCCACATCAATCCACAAGCTACAAACCTAGAGAAGCCGACATGAGCTTTGCAGCCTGTCACCTGTGCTGCACAGCTCTGGGCACCGAGCATGGTCGGCCCCCTGCTCCATGCTCTGCAGACAGGCCTGGGCTTCCTGCAGTGCGCCCCTCTCCACCTTCAGGAAAAGGTTACACGTCATCCCCTGGCTCCTATTTGGCATTCTCCTAGGGGTGATGTCACTGACTCAGGGACTCTAGGTAGTGCTGCCTGCTCCCCTCAGATGAATAGTGGGAAGGGACTGATCCTATGTTACAGGTAGGTATCTACCCTAAGGGTTAATGCTTGCATTGGTAACTCTGCCTGTAGCAAAGCCACACACTAAAACATTTCTAGATAGACCTCACATATGAATATAGCTCACGTTTTAAAAATCAGTGAAGAAGCTTCAAAATACACAGATGATGTAAACTTACAAGGAGTATTAGGCTTAGGCACATGCCTGTAAGCTCAGACCTTGGGAGGCTGATACTGGAGGGTCACAGGCTTGAGGCCAGCCTCAGGAATGTAGTGTGACTCAGTTTGGGGGGTGGCTACTGGGGATGGAACCCAGGAGCATTCTACCTCCAAGTTACATCTCCGGATTCTTAATCCCCAGACTTATGTTATTTGGAAACAAGGTCTTGCTAGGTAGAAAGTCTCACTACTTGCTGAAGCTGTCCTTAAGCCTGCGATCCTTCTGTCTCCGCCTCCCAAGTACTGAGATTACAGGTGTGCACCACCACTGACTGGGGCTGTTTTTAAACAAAAAATAAGTAGGGCTGGGGGTATAACTTGGAGGTAGAATGCCCCTGGGTTCAATTTATAATACCCCCAAAACTTAAAAATATTTTAAGTCTTAATAATACATCTTAAATTAGCTTTGCAATAGAGATTGCTCTGGACCTTTTAAAAGCAAACTTCACAGGCTCAAGCTGACCTACAGTAACTTCAGCCCATGCCAGAAGTCCAATATCTAGCACAAAGTACTAAACACAAAGAAGACAATTGAAGAGTCAGGAGGGAAAGAGCCAGGGCCAGGAGAGAAAGTGAGACTCAGATGACGGACACCATGGAGCTGGTAGATACTGACTTGAAAATAAACTCGGAAATACATATGAACTTAATTTCAGCAAATGCAAAAAAGCTACACGTAGAAATTCATAGGAATTGATAGAATAATATTAGTATCCGCGTAAAACAAAACAAAACAAAACAAAACAAAAAAAAACACCCTAAGCCAGGTGAGGTGGCACACACCCAGAATCCCAGTACTTGGGAGGCTGAGACAGGAAGGCACAGGTTTGAGGACATTCTCAGCAGTTAGACTCTCATCAACCTAGTGAGACCAGGTTTCCAAGTTAAAAAAAAATAGGGTTAGGATGTAGCTTGGAGGTAGAATGACCCTGGGTTCCATTCCCAGTACCACAAATATTAAAAAAAAAAATCACCTACCATTTTTGCTTCTAATCTCAATATACTTCTTGCAGGAACAGAACAAGTAGACCTGACAAGTCAGCAAGATAACTTAGTAGAACATGAGCAGGCCCACTGACTGGACCAAATGGCAGTCATAGGGCACATTCCTCCCCAAGTGCCCTAGTCTCTGGCAATAATGAAAAATTCTTCAGATAGTTGGGAATTTGAGCACAAAGAAAAAAGCCACAACAAAAATAGTTATCCCTGGGCACATGCTTTTAATCTCAGCATCTGGGAGGTGAGACAGGAGGATTGAAGGTTCAAAGCCAGCCTCATCAACACAAGGCCCTCTGCAATTTAGTGAGCCCTGTTTCAAATAAAAAAATATATATATATATTTAGGGCTTGGAGTGTAGTTCAGAGACAGAAAACCCCTGGGTTCCATCCTCAGGGCTGCAATAAATAAATAAATAGTTCCCTCCAGGGGGAAAGTAAGAGAGAAAAGGGAGGGAGAGTTACTCTCTGAATGTTCCTATTTTATAACTTTTGTGTGTGGTGGTGGGGGCTACTGGGGGTGGAACCCAGGGGCTTTCTACCTCCAGGCTATACTCCAGGCTAGACATCTGGGGAGTATAGCCTGGAGGTAGAAAGTAGGGAGTATAGCCTGGATATATATATATATATATATATATATATATATATATATATATATATATATATATATATATATATATATATATATATATATTTTTTTTTTTTTTTTTGGGGGGGTAAACAGTCTAAGTTGCTGAGAGCATTACTAAGTAGGTGAAGCTGGCTTCAAACCTGTGTGATCCTCCTGTCTCAGCCTCCCAACTCTGGGATTAAAAGTGTGTGCCACCATGCCTTGCTTAATCTTTTTTATTTTTTGAAACGGGTTCACTGAGGCCTGCTAAGTAACTGTGGCTGCCCGTGAATTTTGATCACCTGGCCTCTGCCTCCTGAATGCTGGGATTACATGTTTGTGTCACCACACCTGGCCTTTTATAACTAACTTCGAAGCCATGATGTAAATGTATTATAGTTAACAAATATGCAGGATCATTCAGAAAAAAATCCCTAGAAACTGAAAAAATCAAAGTAGTTTTAGTTATATATCAGGTTCATGACAAAACAAAAAGTAAATGTGGAAGTCTGTTCTGACTACCTCAGCAGGCTGTGTGTGTGGTACTGTTAGTAGTAACTAATACTCTTATTTTGAAAAACAGGCGGCCACCCTGGGCACTGCCCACCTGTTGCGGTTGCTCTGGACTTGGAAGGGCTGGCCGCAGTCCCCTGCAGGGCAGTCCCGGGCCTGCCCTCCTGGGATCCTGGGGCGCTGTGGCATGGGGCTGCAGGGGCAGCAGCACCGGGCACCTTTCTGTGCCCCAAAGTTAACAGAGCAGTCCTGTTGCTGCCTGGCTTATCTAGGATCAACACTGTGGCCATGGCAAGGCATCCATTACAGAGGAACCAGGGCTGCTGTGGGCACTGGGAGGGGGCTAAGGACCCTCCAGTCTCCAGGGAGACTAAGCTCAGAGAAGGACTGTGATGGGAGCAGGAGCCTGCTGTTGGTGCATCTCCTGTGTTCTAGAACTTCACTGGCCTTGTCCTATTGGTAACCCTCACACGTGTGCTGGTGGTTTTCAAAGGCATCCATATTTGGGCCCTAGGCCACCTCCCAGTCTGCCATTATGAACCCCAGTGCCACCTTCCTCCCAGGGACAGGGTGCACCCATGCCAGGTCCCAGGGCTTGCACACACTGTTTGGGCCCAACACCTCTGTGTAGTCTGCACCCCAAGATGCCTGTACACCCCCGCACCACCCTGGCAGGCACACATCCCTCTCAGGATCCCAGGGCGCCTGGGCTGTGGCCAGTCCCATGCTGGCAGATGCCAGTGCAGAGGCCTTTGCAGAGCACACCCCCCCAGCTCCCTCCCTCAGTTCTCCATGGCTGAGACAGCCCCAAAGGGATAAGGGACACATCGCTCCAGGCTGCATCATTAAGCTGGGGATGAGACCTGCTGGGGAATTCGAGGCAAGCCACCTTGTTGAGGTGCCAGGTAGAGAGTGGCTGGTGACAGAGCATCCCTGATGGGCCCAGCCCAGCACCAGGCCACCACATGCAGCCCCTGGCGAGGAGGACATGTAGGGGCAGGCATGCCAGCCACTGGCCTCCTGTGGGGTGGTGTGGGGTGGAGGACAGACTGGCCTGGTCAGTCATCTCAAGTCACCAGGGGAGGGGGGCGCTGGCAGCTGCCACCTGGCCAACCCAGCAATGCCTGGGTACACTGACCATACTGCTGACTTCTGCCCAAAGGACGGGACCATTTTTAGTTTCCAAGGAATATTCAGCAGCCACGCCACGTCTTTTCTATGAAAACCCAGTAGCCTCTCTCAGCTAAGAAGTTGAGAAAGGACTTCGTTGTCTTCTAACTTTCTTGGGAGGGGCTAGCCAGCAGGAGATCATCTACATACTGAAGGATTGTAACATGGGGACTTATTTCTGGGTCTTCTATTCTGCTCCATTGGTCTATGTATCTGTTTTTGTGCAGTACCATACTGTTTTTTAGTACAATGACATTGTAGTATAGTTTAAAGTCTGGTATTGTGATTCCTCCTGCATGGTTTTTGTGGCTGAGAACTACTTTGGCTATGCTGGGCCTTTTGTTTTCCAAATAAATTTAAGGACTGATTTTTCTATGTCTGTGAGGAATGATCTTGGTAGTTTAATGGGCATTGTATTGAATCTGTAGATCACTTTTGGAAGGATGGACATTTTGCTAATATTTATTCTGCCTATCCATGAATATGGAAGATCTTTCCATCTTCTAAGATCTTTTTTGATTACTTTTTTGTTGTTTTGGTTGCCTTTAAGATATTCTCCTTGGCTTCCACATTTGTCATTTTTACAATTATGTGGCATGGGGAACCTCTTCTCTGATCTTGTCTAAAGGGAGTTCTATAAGTTTCCTGGGCCTGTGTGTTGACCTTGTACTCTATGTTTGGAAAGTTTTCCATTACTTCTTTGAAGATATTGTTGATGCCTTTGGTTTAACATTTTTTTCCTTCCTATATGCCAATAATTCTTAAGTTAGCTCGCTAAAGATAGGCCCATATTTCTTCAATGTCCAATAACTGTTGATGAATTTTTTTATGTTATAAACTATGTGTTTGCCAGGCATGGTGGTGCATGCTTGTAATCCCCGCGCATGTGAGGCAGAGACAGGAGGATCGCGCAGGTTCAAAGCCAGCTGTGCGCGCTGGCTTAGGAGACCCTTTTTTTCCAAATAAAAATGTAAAAACAGGTCTGGGAGTGTAGCCCAGAGGTAGAAGAGCTTCCAGGAACCCCAGTACCACAAAAAATTAAATTAACTATGTGTTCATTTTTAGGATGATCATCTTTTAGGAGCAAGATTCTATTATCTGTGTGGTCTAATCAACTGTTTATAGTTTGAATTGATGACTTTACTTCAGTAATTGCATCCTTTATTTTTTTAATACTCTCTCTAAATTCTTTTCTAAAATTCTGAATTTTTTCTACAGTTACCTTCCTGATTTGATCTTCTGGGAATCTCTGCATTTCTGTGTTATCAGGTTCTGTTACTGTGGAATTGTGGGAGCTCATTGCTCTGTTGATTTTTTCTCTTTCCCAGGATTTCAGAAGTTTGTACCTGTTTGCATTCACTCTAGGTGTGAGCTGGTATATTCAAGGGTAAGTTGTGATCAAGAGTGAAGGTTGAGTAAAGAGGGAAGAGAGGGAGCAAATGGAAGAAAAGGGGAAGGTCAGATAAGGTCAAATAGTATGAGTATATGGGTTTGTTAAAGTAGTATATACTAGAGATTAGATATAGTACCAATGTAGTAGAATTATAGTAGCCAATGTATAGTTTCTGGTATAGTGATACAAACTGGATTCAAAACAGGAGTAGGGAGTGATAAAAAGATAAAAGATAGATGAGAGAGAGGAAAGAGGAGATTTGTATAAGAGCAGAAGCTTGGGAGAGGATTTAGTATGATGATTAAAAAACAACAAAAACAATCAAAGCAAAATATAAATCATCAAAACAAAACAAAACAAAAGACCCACAAACACCTTTCAAAGAAGAAAAAGAAAAAAAGCAATATGGTATACACACACACAAAAGAAGAATTAAAAAACCCAAACAATCTCACAAATGATTTGATGTGACACTACAAACAAATTCAGCAGTCTCTCTGTATGTATATACCAATTGCTATGGTGACCTTTCCCACTGTGAGTCTGGTTCTCTGAGTCTTTTCAGTCTATGCAGATGGACAATATCAATGGGGTTGGAATTAATATTGGGTGAAGGTCACCCTCCACACTTTCTACAGACTTGGAGCCTAGGTCTTTCCCATCTCTTTTGGCAGCGTGTGCCTCTGAGACCAAACTCAATGTAGGGGTCTCAATTCTGTACATCTAGGCCTAGGCTATTCTGACTTCTCCCAGTTCCCCACAATTGGAATGTCTGTGGTGTTCCTGACAATCCTGGTCACAAGGTTTAGAGTTAAGCATCAGATTCCCCCTACACTTTCCACTGGTCTGAGTCTGAGTCAGTCTGGTTTTCTGATATGATCAACAGCAGATCCCACTCCCACCTTCTCTGGGTTTTTCTCCAGTATACCATGACTTCCCTTACTGTGCTCTGGATATCTGGGGAATGTGGTTATCTCCACTGCCACTGCTCCTTCCCTGAGTTGTATCGCAAAATCTCAGACCAAGGGAGTTTGTTGCAGCTGCACCAGACTCTGAGGGCATTATGCTGGGGGCTTTCCTTCAGGGAAATGTGATTATGGTATAATTTCTGTCACCCATATTTCTTCACTGCCTTGAACTGTAAGAACTCAGACCCAGAGAGTTTATCAAAGCTGGTTGAGTACCTGTGGATGCAATGCTGGGATTTCTCCTGTAGGGGCCACCATTTCACTTACGATTTAGTGGTGCTCCACTGGCACTTGTGTTGGAGCTATTGTGGGCATGGTTAACTCAATGGCTTGCTGGAAATAGGGCATTACTGGCACACCCTTGGCAGTAAGGCTTATGCATCTCCCTTCTGGTTAGAGCTCCACTCTGAATTCCTGGAGATGGTGATGGGCTTGATTGCTGAAACTTTAGATCATCTTCATGCTGAAAGAAATGTTGAATTACATCCGCCTGGACTGAAACTGGTCATTTCACCTACTTTCCTTATTCTCTCTGGAGTCTGATTCTATGAGGCATGGTGGCATTGGCACAGCAGCCCCCACCATGGCGGGTCACTTTCTTTTCTGCTTCTCAGATTATTTTAGTCTTCTTTTTTCTGTCTCTTTTATTTATAGCTTTTATCTATTGATAGTATTTTCTGACTTGGTAAGCCATTATTTTTGCCACTATGGAGATCGAGTGTCTGCAGTGCTGATAAAAGCTGCTTTACTTGGTCACCATCTTCCTGTTTATTGAGACCTTGTTTCAAAAAATAAGAATAAAATAAGGCTAACGTGTAGTTCAGAGGTAAAAATTAAAAAAAAAAAAAAATCTGAGTTCCATCCCCAGTACAAACACATTGAAAAATGAATAAACATCTTTCAGAGGAAGAAATACAAAAGGCCAAAATATATATGAACAAATTTCAACATCCTTAGGTATCGGGGAAATGCAAATAAAAATGACTAAACTGAGATCTGTCTAATGCCAAGTAGAATGACAGTCATCAGGAATATGATCACACAAGCTGGGAATTGAGGCTTATGCTTATAATCCCAGCATTTGGGAGGCTAAGACAGGAGGATGGAGCTTTGTGACAGCTCAGCTATTTAGTGAGGCCCTTTGGTAGTCAATGAGAACCCATTTCAAAATAAAGAGTAAAAATTAGGGTTTAGAGGTATAGCTCAGAGGTAGAATGCCCATGGGTTCCATCCCCAGCACTGTAAAAAAAATATGATTATACATGCTGCTAAGGCTGTGAGAAAATTGGAATTTTTCTACTCTGCTGTTGGGATTTTAAATCAGTACAACATCTATGGGGATCCATATTAAAGTTTCTCAAAAGCCTGGGAATGGAACCACCATATGACCCACCTATACCAGTCCTTGCTATCTTTCCCAAAGAATTCGAGATAGAATACTAGAGTAATATAAGCATATCCACATGCATGGCAGTTTAACTCACAATAGCCAAAATTAGGGAACCAACTTGGGTGCCCATCCACAGATAAATGGATAAAGAAAATGCGTGACATCTGCATTTTTACTCAGTTTTACTCAGCTGTGAGGAAGAGAGAATTATGTCATTTTCAGGTAGGTAGATGGAAGTAGAGACTGTGATGCTAAGTAAGATCAGCAGCCTCAGAAACTCAAGGGTTGTACATGTACTTTCATGTGTTGATGACAGAAAATAGGAAACATAGTGAACTTTCTTGCAGCGCTGGGGATAGAGCTGGGGGCATTCTATCTCCAAGCTACACTCTCAGCCTTATTTTACTTTTTGAAAGAGTCTCATTAAGTTTTGGAGGACCTCACTAAGAATCTGAGCCTGGATGTGAACCTGCAATCCTCCTGTCTCAGCCTCCCAAGTACTGGGATTACTAGTGTGCACCACCATGCCTGGCAGCGGATTTAAATGAGGAGAGAGACCTGTAGAATAGTGGTCAGAAAAGAAGATTGGTTGAAGAAGATGGGGAGGGGAAAAGGTTCAAGAAAGGAGACAGAGATGCTAGTTTTTTTGTTGCTGATAACTACTCTGTCTATTCTGGATTTTTTTTTTTTTTGATGTTTCAAATGAATTTAAGAACTGATTTTTTTAAATTTTTTATTGGTGCCCTGTATTCATACATCATAGTGAGATACAAAAAAAAACCCCTTTTGTAGACATAAATGCACACATAGCCCAGTCAGCCCCCACCCGATACCCACCCCATTCCCTCCCCATCTTCCCTTCCCATGCTTGGCTTATAGAAATTTATCCAAAATTAAAAATGATAATCTCACATAAGTTTCATTTGTCTGATACCAAGCTTTTGATAACATAACGACAACATTTCAATATTTCTTTTTGCTTTCTTTCTTACCAGATTATATATATATATATATATATATATATATATATATATATATATATATATATATATATATATATATATATATATATATACTTTTTTTTAAGAAAAATCTATCTTAATATGGAATATGGACGCTAGATACCCAAAACGATCTTGAAAAAGAACAAAGCTAGAAGATATATATTTTCTGATTGAAACCATATAGAGCTACAATAATTGAAACAGTGTATTACTGTTATGCAGGCAGATATATAAACTATTGGAGTTAAATAAAAGCCTAGAGACAAATTCTTCCATATATTGACAAGTTATTTTTGACAAGGTTTCCAGGAACATTTGGTGGAGGAAATAATAATCTTTTAAGTAAATATTGTTGAAAAATATTAATTACATGAAAAATAATAAAATTGGACCCTTACCTAATCCCATATACAAATATTAACTCAAAATAGATAAAAGACCTAAATATAAATCTTAAGACTATAAACTTTTAGAAGAAAATCTGGGTCATAAAACCTCACAACATTGAAATTGGCAGTGATTTCTTGGATATGATTCCAATTGCACAGGCAACAGAAGGGTACACAAACTCCCTAAAAATACATAAAAAATATTGTATATCCAAATACAATGTAAACAGAGTTAAAAGTTACTGATAGAATGGGATAACATATTTCCAAATGCTATATCTGAAGGTATATTAATATTCCAACTAGAAATCCTAAAAATTAACAACAATCAAAGCAAACAATACAATTTAGAGATAGGAAAAAGACTCCACAGATAACTAATCTTAGTTGTCTGTTGGATGGAATATCTTGTTTCTCTGGTTCTGGTGTGTATTACCTATTTCTTCTTTGTAATTAATCTCTTTGAGTATTTTCTCTAGTGCTGGTTTTGAAGACATGAATTCCTTCAGTTTCTGTTTGCCATGGAAGCTTCTTATTTCTCCATCTAATTCGATAGAAAGTTTTGCAGGGTAGGAAATTTTTGGCTGGAAGTTGTTTTCTTTCAGAGTTTGTAATCTGTTACTCCAAGCCTGTCTGGCTTTTGTGACTTGGTTTGGGAAGTCTGGAGTGATTCTAATTGGTTTGCCACTGAATGTCACTTGGTCCTTTTGTTTTTGTTGCCTTTAAGATTCTCTTATTGGGTTCCACATTGGTCATTTTGACAAATATGTGGCATGGGGATCCTCTTCTCTGATCCTGTCTAAAGGGAGTTCTATAAGTTTCCTGGACCTGTGTATCGACCTCTTGCTCTATGTTTGGAAAATTTTCTATTACTTCCTTGAAGAGAATGTTGATCCCTTTGGTTTCACCTTCTTTTCCCTCCTCTATTCCAATTATTCTTAGTTTAGGTCTCTTAAAATGGGCCCATATTTCTTCAATTTCAGATTCCTGTTGTTGGATTTTTTTTTCTAGATTAGAAACTATGCATTCAT
The DNA here is from genome assembly GCF_963383645.1 of Muscardinus avellanarius. Classification (NCBI taxonomy): domain Eukaryota; kingdom Metazoa; phylum Chordata; class Mammalia; order Rodentia; family Gliridae; genus Muscardinus; species Muscardinus avellanarius. The sequence continues at coordinate 2,355,348 of NC_137809.1, forward strand.
TTTTGGATTGCTCATCTTCTAAGAGCTAGATTCTATTCTCCATGTTGTCTAATCGGTTGTTTGTTTTTTGAATTGAGGCCTTTACTTCATTAATTGCATCCTTTATCACTTTTTGGCTCTCTCTGAATTCTTTTTGAAACACCTCTATTATTTATAAAGTTATTTTCCTGATTTGATCTTATAGAATTTTCTGGATTTCTGTTTTATCAGGTTCTGATGTTGTGGGGTTTGGGCATTCATTGCTCCATTGTTATTTCTTTTTTCCATGATTTCAGAAGTTTGTGCCTTCTCTGGTTTCTTTCCTTGGGTCACTACAACTTCACTTACAGTGCTCTGGATCTCAAGTCTGTGGTATCTCAGATCCCACTACTCCTTTACTGAGTTGTATTGCAGAGTCTCAGAACCAGGGAGTCAATAGAGGCTGCTTTAGACCATAGGGGGTGCCAGGTTGGGTGTTCTCCTATGGTGTGATATCTCTGCCACCACCAGTCCCCCACTGGGTCAAGTCTCTGGGAGTCAGTACTGGGATTTCTCCTCTAGGGGTGGCAATTTGACTCACTGTTGTTGAGTACACAGATGGAGCTGTAGTGGACTCAGTGAATTCGCTGCTGCTGCTGCCGGTGGCAATACAGCTCTGCTCCCACGCCCTTGGCCGTGAGGCTGGCGTATTTCTTCTCTGGTTTTGAGCTTTGCTCTGAGTCCCTGCAGCGTCTGCTGAGCCCAGCCACTGGGAGCTTTAGGTGCTTCCTGCGCTGAAAAATCTGCCGAACCCTGCCCAGCTGTTCCTCAGTGGCTCACCTCGGCTCAATGTCCACCGCTCCTCTCTGGAGCCTGGTGGGCTGTCGAGTGCATTCATCTGGAGCTATAGCCGTCCGGTGAATTCGCCGCTGCCGCTGGCAGTAAGGCGCTGCTGCTGCATCCTCGGCCGTGAGGCCGGCGTATCTCCTCTGTGGCTCTGAGCTCCGTTCTGAGTCCCCCTCCTCTCTGGGGCCTAATGACACAAGGAAAGATGGTCCCCGCTGCTCTGCGCCATGGCTCCGGCTGTAGCACTGCAGTCTGGTTTCTTTCTGGTGTCCCGTTTTTCAGCCCTCTTTTTCTCTGTCCCTGCTGATGGTGTTTTATGGCTGTGAAAGGCGCTGATTTTGTGGTAATAGAGATTGGTTGTTAGTGGGGCTCTTAAGCCCCGCTTTTCTCAGTCGCCATCTTTCTGGAAGTCTCGACTGATTTTTTTTAATGTCAGTGAGGAATGATCTTGGTAATTTAATGGGTATTGTGTCACATCTGTTGATCATTTTGGAAGTATAACATTTTGATGATATTTATTCTTCCGATCCATGATCATGGAAGATCTTTCCATCTTTTAAGATCCTCTTTGATTTCTTTTTTTCTTTTATAATTTTATTTGTATAGGTCTTTTACCTCCTTGGTTAAGTTTATTCCTAGGTATTTTTTTGTGGGAAATCCTGAGTGGAAGTGTCTTCTGGATTTTTTTTTTTTCAATGTATTTATTGTTGGTTACAGAAAAGCTTCTGATTTTTTAAGATTGATTTTGTATCCAGACACTGCTGAATTTGTTGATCAGTACTATAAGTCTTTGGTTCAGTTTGTTGAGTCTTCTAGGTATAGTATCATGTCATCTGCAAATAGTGAAAGTTTGAGTTCTTTTCCTATTTTTACTCCTTTGATATCCTTTTCTTGCTTTATTGCTCTGGCCAGGGTCTCTAGTACTATATTGATGAGTAATTATCCTTTATTTTGAAACAGCATCTCACTGAGTTGCAAAGGGCCTTGCTAAGTAGCCGAAGTTGTCCATGAACCATGATCCTATCTCAGCCTCCCAAATGCTGGGATTACAAGTATGCACCACCACACTCAGCTTATTTATTTATTTATTTTATTTATTTATTTATTTTTGGTGGTACTTGGGATGGAACACTTTCTGCCTCCAGGCTGAACTCCCAGACCTATTTGATATTTTATTTGGAAACAGGGTCTCTTAAGCCAGGGAAGCTGACTTCGAACCTGCACGATCTTCCTGTCTGCCTCCCAAGTCCAGGGATTACAAGTGTGCACCACCACAACTGGTTTATTCTTTTGTTTTGAAGCGGGGAATCTCACTAAATTGTGGAGAACCTTGCTAAGTTGATAAGGCTGGCCATGAACCTGTGATCCTCCTGTCTTGGCCTCTCAAGTACTGGGATTACAAGCATGAACCACCATGCCTGGCTTACCATCCTTTTAATATCAAATAACCCAAGGTGAAAGAAAAATGAATACACTGAGTGTAGCTATGATGAGCATTGATTTGTGCATGTGTTACTGGGAATTGAATCTAAGGCATTCTGCCTCTGGACTACACTCTCAGTCCTATGTCTTCAAACAGGATTTCAGTAGGTTGATGAGATTCTCACTATTTTCTGAAGCTGTTGTCCAATCTATAATCCTCCTATTTCAGCCTTCCAAGTACTGAGATTGCAGGTGTGAGCCACCATGACCAGCTTATGATGAGGTCTTTAAAAGCCAAAACATACCCGTTATTTTTACAGTTAAATTGAAAAAGCCATTGGAGCTCGCTATACAGTTTAATTTCTGAACAAGTTAGTTTTCATATCCCATGGAAGCAAAGAAGCTTCTAGAGTTTTTTTTTTTTTCTCATTCTTTTTTTTAAAGTAGAAAAGGTCTTGGAGGCCAAAGATAAGACAGCCCCAGTAGGCTATGCCTCACCCTGATTGGGCCATGTCTACCTGTGACCTCACAAAGAGCCTCTGTGAGGCATCAGGCACTGGCTACATAAGGGCCTGCAGTTGCGGGGCATTAGTCCATTGAGTACAGGGAGCTAGTGTGTGGTGACCTGTAGGACTGCATCTTGGTGCTTGTGTAGATTTGGATTAAGCTTGACTTTGACTTCTGAAATTTGGGTTTGGCATTGGACATTTGGATTGTGGACCTTTTGGATTTTTGACTTTGGCTTTGTTTTTGGCTCAGGACTTTGGATTTCTGACTTAGGCTATGTCTTTAAGTGTTGGCGACTCTATGGCTGGTAAGAAAGAAGGGAGGCAGGCAAGTCTAGGCATCTCCACCAACAATCCCTGGGTGGAGGCCCTCAAGGGCCAATATACCATCATGAAGGAAATCACTGGGACAAAGGTGGTGATAAAAGTTATAGACAAATACAGGCATCGGGTCCCCCCTTAATGCCAGAGGGAGAGATCATGAAGATGGTGGAACATCAACACATGGTCCAGCTATTTGAGGTTGTGGAGACACCACACGCTTTTTGATCATGGAGTTCATGAGTGGAGGTGAGCTGCTCATCGGCCTGGGGGAGAAGGAGGCCCGGCGACTATTCAGGCAGATCCAGTGGGCAGTATATTATCTCCACCATGAAAGCATCATTCACAGGGACCTGAAGCCAGAGAACATGTTGCTGGACTGGGAGGGGAACAATAAGATAATCAATTTCAGGCTGAGCCATAAAGTCAAGGCTGAGCAGAAGCTCATAACTTTTTGTGGCACTCACCAATTCTGCACCCCTCAGCTCTACCAAAATCTTCCAAATGGCCCTAAGGTAGACATCTGGACCCTGGGTGTTATCCTTTACCTTATATTGAGAAGCACTCTCCCTTTAATGGAAACACCAAAGAGGAGCTGAAGGAGCAGGTTGTGCGGGGAAGTTATAAGGAGCCCACTCACCTTTCCACCAAGGCTCAAGATCTCATCAGGCAGCTGCTGACATTAGTCCCAGCCCAGAGGCCGATAGCTGAAGAGATTCTAGGGCACCCATGGCTGTTCCAGAGCAAAGTCATACCACCTCCTTCGAAGTCTTTCCCCAAGGATCCAAATGCCTTGATTTTTAATGGTCATGTGTTGCCTGGGATATGACCCACACCTCACCTGGATGTCTGTGTCAGACAGACGATTTCCCACCTACCTCATGGTACAACAGAGGGTGAGCCAGGGTGCAGTCCAGGTGAGGCAGAAACAATATCAGGGCAGCGCACCACCTCCAACACCAGCACAACCTTCTGCTCTTCCCCTAGTGCAGAGAGCTAGTGAGCCTGCCTGTCCCACCAGTTCGTTGCTCTCTGGGCATTCCCTGGACCAGGAGGACTCACAGGGCAGAAGGGGGACATAAGACATAGCCTGCCACACATTCCCCTGGTCAGCATGGGAGGGAGTAGTGCCAGCCTGACAAAGAGGGCTAACAGCTTGCCCAGCGAAAGCTAACACAGCCCGGAGGGGAGAGGAGAGAGCCAGCCCAGCAAAAGTCCACCCAGCAAGATCTTGCTCAGGGAGAACCTGCCCAGCAAGATACTGCCCAGAAAGAGCCGGCCCAGTATTCACCTACTGAGGTCCAAGGGTAGAAGGCACAGGCTCACTACCATACATCACTGATTCCAGAAGAAAGAAAAGAACAGCAGGGCCCCCTCTCTGCTGACCATCACAGAGAGAAGAGCACATGCCATTGCCTGAGGTATGCACCCTTGAGCAGAGTGAACAGAGCCTGCACAGCCCCTCTCTGCAGACCATCAACAGAGAGAGAATGTGCCAGTGCCAGAGGTGTGCACCCATGAGCAGCATGAACAAAGCCTGTGCAGCATCAGTGAGAAGACTCTCCGCTCCCAGCATGGCACCCCCGCACGACCTTGAGGCTGCAGTTCCTGACATCACCCAGGGCTGGAGGCAGGCTGGCAAGAGATTTCTTGGCAGCATAATGAGAGCTTGCTGCTACTGCCTGATGAACAAGAAGATTCATCCTGGATTCAGCAAGGAAGCAAAGAGGTGCCCTAAAAAATTCAGAGCTAGCCAGGCGTGGTGGCGACATTTGCAATTCCCGTGCTTGGGAGGTGGAGACACGAGGATCATGCAGGTTCAAAGCCAGCCACACGCGCTGGCTTAGGAGACCCTGTTTCCAAAGAAAAAAGTATAAAAAAAAATAGGCATGGGAGTGTAGCCTAGAGGTAGAAGGGCTTCCAGGAACCCCAGTACCACAAAAAAAAAAAAAAAAAATCAGAGCTAAGGTGTCTCTATCTAAAGCAGGCCAGTAAGCAACATCAAAGGGCACAGAAGACACAGCCGGCCACCATTCCCCCAAGCAGTAACAGCCCACCTGCCACTCCACAGCCCAGCGTGGAGGAGAGTCCCAACAGCCTGCCCAGCAAGAGGTGTCAAGCAACACCAGCCAGGGAGAGATGCCCAACAAGAGCTTGTGTAGCAGAGCCCACCTGCTGCTCCACATCAAAGACATAGGGAGCAAAGACACAGCCAAGACCCCCTTCTGCCGACCATCACAGAGAAGACAGTGAAGAACCTGCTGGTGACTCACAGCAGAGTGGACAAAGCCCACCTGCTGTTCCTCTTTGTGGTGATTTACCTGCCTGTACCACAGCAGAGTGGACAGAGCCCGGCTGCCATTCCTCTGGTGATGTACCTGCCTGTACAACAGCAGAGTGGACAGAACCCGGCTGCTGTTCCTCTGTGTGGTGATTTACCTGAACCCCCTTCAGCAGAGTGGACGGAGCTCAGGTGCTGTTTCTCTGTGCAGATCTGGTGAAAGGACACCCACTCCCATCATGACACTCAGCACAGACTGAGCCTTCCCAACAAGAGCTTGTGCAGCAGAGCCCACCTGCTGCTCCACATCAAAGACATAGGGAGCAGACACAGCCCAGTCCCCCTTCTGCCAAACATCACAGAGAAGACAGTGAAGAACCTGCTGGTGAATCACAGCAGAGTGGACAAAGCCCAGAGTGGACAAAGCCTACCTGCTGTTCCTCTTTGTGGTGATTTCCTGGGGTGTCCTCCCAGGATCTATTGGCAGAGGCAGACCCAACCTCTACCTGGTAACCACATGTGAGTCTGCAGCCACCACCCCTGACCACATGTGTGGTGAGTGAGCTGCAGAGTTGGGACCAGAATCACAAAAGCCTTTGCAGTTCCCTGATGGCCCCAAATGTCCACCCTGGATGCATCCAAGGAGCTGAAGAAAAAGGTGAGCAGAAGTGCCCTGTACTGCTTGGTAATAAGGTGTCTCCAGTGAAAGCAGGTGGACACCACTAAGTAGGTAGGACATGGAGTCAGGGCAGGAGGGGGCAGGAGGCACAGACTGATTGTCATTCCCTTGGGCAGTGTGAGTGGTAGTAGTAACGGCCCACCTGCCCAACCCCTGCCCAGCCTGGAGGAGGGGAGGGACTCTGGGAGCAAAGACACTGCCAGGCCCCTCCTGTCCCTAGCCCCACCCAGGAGGAGATGCAGAGAGCAGGCCTGCCATTCTTCCTCACAGCTCAGAGGAGAGGAGACACAGCCTGCCTGCTGTTCCTCTGTGCAGCCCCAGTGAGAGCACCTCACTCCCAGGACCATGGCCTTGAGCCGGCTTGTCCTCTCAGGAGCAACTGACATAACAAGACATCCACTGTATGTAGCAACCCTGTTGGGAACCTGTGGCTACCACCATGGACAACAGTCATGGCTGGACCCAGGTAACACAGAGAATAGTGACCCAGATCACAAGGACATGTTGCTATTGCCTGCTGTCCCCAAAGATTTGCCCTGGGTCCACCCATGTAGATCTAGCAATCTAGCAAAAGGGGAACAGAAGTGCCCTGTAATATAAACTTAGAAGGTGTCATCTCTAGTGAAGCAGGCCTCTGTAATAGACTCAACCAAGTAGCAAGCACACTACATTTTATTTTGCTTGTGTTTGTATTTTGTCATTTTTCAATTGATAAATCATAATGCATTTTTTGTGGCTTAGCATGATGGTTAGATGACTTTCTTCACTGAGGGATTACTAACATCTTAATTTTTTTATGGTACTGGGGTTCCTAGAAGCCATTCTACCTCCAGGCAACACTCCCAGACCTATTTTATATTTATTATTTGGAAACAGGGTCTCTTAAGCCAGCAAAGCTGGCTCCAAACCAGCATGATCCTCCTGTCTCTGCCTCCCAAGCAAGGGGATTACAAGCATGTGCCACCACACCCAACTATCATTTTAATTATATCTCTCAGCTCATGGACTCCGACTTGGACCACAGTGGACCCTGACAGTCAGCAGCTGCAGTGAGAGGCTCCGACTCATTGATGTTGGGCTGAGCAGCAAGATTTCTACCAGGCAGCAGCTCCAGTCCTCCTGTGACATTCTCCATCTCTGCACCCTGACTTCTACCAGGACCATGATATTGCTCTGAGACAGACATCTGTGACCTGGGCATCATCTTCCACTATTTGCTCATGAACTCCCTCTCCTCAAGACACCACCTTGAGGAGCTGAAGGAGAAGGTCCTGCAGGAAGCTATCAGATGCCCCCTCACCTTTCCATAGATGTGCAAAACATCATCCACCACATTCAGTGTAGATGCAACCCAGAGTCTGTCAACCCAACCAATCCTGGGTCACCTGTGATTGAGCCAAGTTGAGTATTCTACAATTTCTCACATGCCACTCCCCATAACCAAAACCCTTGATCATGAGAGGCATGTGTTGACCCAAACCCAACCTGGCTGTGTCCAGAATATTTGACCTCATAGTGGCCACCTAACAGTTAGTACAACAGGGTGAGCCAGGGTGCAGTCTAGGCTAGGCAGGAGCATCAAGGCATCGAACAACCTCCATCCCCATAGAAACTTGCCTTCTCTCTTTCCCAAAGTGGAGAGCCAGTGAGCATCCACTTCCCTCCAGCATGACCCTCCTCCCCCTTCTTGCTCTCTGAGAATTCCCTGGGCAGGGAAGACACAGAATCAGGGCTGAACAGTGGCAGGAGACAGAGCCCATCTGCCACTCCCCTGCCCAGCCTGGAGGAAAGCAGAGAGAACCTGCTTACTGTTTCCCAGTGGAGACCTGGGAACAAAGACATAGCCAGGCTCCCTATTTTTCCAGCCTAACCCAGAGGAGACTGCAGACGGCCAGCCTGTCATTCTTCTGCACAGCTCTGATGCTTTGATCAGAGTATAGAGAGCCTGCCTGATGTTCCTCTGTGAGGCCTCAGTGAGAGCACACCTACTCCTCGCATGGTCCTCCAGCATGACCTGGAGGCCTTCCATACGACCTTGTCATCTGAGAGAAATTGGCAGAAGAAGACTCACCCTCCACTAGGCAACCCTGTTATGCACCTGTGGCCACCACCATGAACAACAATCAGAGCTGGCAGGTTACTATTGCCTGCTGGCCCCAAAGATTCATCCTGGATCCATCCAAGTACATCCAGTAAAATGGAAACAGAAGTGCCCTGTTGTATATACTTACAAGGTGTCTAGCAAAAGCAGGCTGCTGAAATCTTTCATATATGCCTGTATTATGTTGCTTTCAACTGATAAATCAGAATTGAATGCATCTGTGGGTTATAGTGTGATGGTTAGATAATTCTTTACACTGTGGGATGGTTAACTTCTAATTGTCCTATCTCAGCTCCCTGGGCTCTGACTTTGGCCACAGTGGACTCTGATAGACAGAATCTAGAGTGAGATGCTCCAACTCATGACTTTGAGCTGAGCCTCAAGATCACCGCTGGTCAGCAGCTGCAGTCTTTCTGTGGTGCTCCCCACACTTCACCCTGAACTCTACCAGGACCAAGCATAAGCCTCCAAGATGGACATGGAAGGCCTGGGGTCCTCCCCCACTATTTGCTCAAAAGCACCCTTTCCTGCTGAAGGAGCTGGACCTTCAGGGTCACCTTCAGGTGGCCCCAGCTCACCCTTCTGTAGATGTGCAAGCTATCATCCATCACATATTGACTGAGACACAGCACAGAAGTCATTGGACAAACTAATCTTGAGGATCCTGAGGGGGGTGATCTAGGGTGAGTATTCATGAATTCCTCAAAGACACTCCCCAATAACTGAACCCCATGATGATAAGAGTCATGCACAGAACCTCATGTCTGTGTCCAACAGAATATTAGGACACTCAGACTATTAGGCCACACCTGCCAGATAGTGCAAACTTGGTGAGACTGGGTGCACTCCAGTTTAGGGGGAACCATCAGGCCAGATCCATCCCCAGCAGATCCTTCTGCATTCACTCTTCCCCAGTGTGGAGAATATCTAAGTGTTCTCTTTTCTCCTCCTTGTCTTGCTATCTGAGCTTTCCCTGGTCAAAAAGACCAAACAGTAAGGGAAAAAGCAGAGCATAAGACACAGCCTGCCTGCCATTCCCCTGTGCAGTCCACAAGCCTGCCTGCCACCCCCCAGCCCAGCCTGGAGGAGAGTGAGAGAACCCACCTGCTGTTTCCTAGAGGAGACTTTGGTAGCAAAGCCACAGCCAGGCCCTCTCCTTTCTCCAGCCCCACTCAGAGGAGACTGCAGAGAGCCTCCCTTTCATTCCCCTGAGTAGAAGAGCCTGCTTGCTATTCTTCTGTAAGGCCCCAGTGAGAACACCTCCACTCTCAGCATAGCCAAACAACATGGCCTTGAGGCCCCCAGGCAAGCTTGTCCTGTGAGGAGAAATTTGTGGAAAAAGACTCACCCTCCACCAGGCCACCCCATTGCCCACCAGCATGGACAGCAATCAGGGCTGGAAGCATGTAACATAGAGAACTGTGGCCTAAATCATAAGAACCTGTTGCTGTTGCCTGCTGGGCCCAAAGATTCGACCTGGATCCACCCAAGTAGATCCAGTAAAAATGAAAGAGAAATTTCTTGTTTTGTGCACTTACAGATGTCTTCAGGCTGATGAGATGGACACCAACAGGCAATGTGCTCTAGCATTTTCTTTCATATTTGCTTCTATTCTGTTGCTTTCAGTTGATAAATCACAATTGGATGCATCCATGGATTGTAAGGTGATGGTGGGATAACTCTGAACACTCTGGAATGACTAACTTCTCCTAATTATTTCTCTCAGCTCCCTGGGCCCAGACTTTGACCACAGTGGACTCTGACAGACAGCAGCTAGAGTGAGAAGCTCATGACTGGGCTGAGCTACATGATCACCGCTGGGCAGCAGCTGTTGTCTTCCTGTGGTGCTGTCCACACTACACCTTGAGCTCTACCAGGACCAAACATAAGGCTCTAAGATGGACATGGGGAGCCTGAGGTCCTTCCCCACGCTTTACTCACAAACTCTCTCTCCTCAAGACACCACTTTTGAGAAGCTGAACAGCAGGCCCTGCAGGGAAGTTGCACGGTGTCCATTCACCTTTCCCTTTGCACAAAACATCATTCATCTGATCTTCACTGTAGACCAGATCCAGAGGCCATTGGCCAAACCTTTCTGGGGTACCCTGGATGAGCCTGGGTGAGTATTCTTCAATTCTTTATGAGCCATTTCCCAAATGCCTGAAACTTAGAATCTTAATGGTCATATGTTGATGGGTCCAAGGCAGAATGGCTACCTATGTCCAAAACAATGATCGATTCCCCAATGACTGCCTACCAGGGAGTAAAAACGAGGTCATCCAGGGTGTACTGGAGGTTAGGAAGGAGCATCAGGGCGTCAGGCCACCTCCATCCCCACAGGTACTCTTTACTCTTGTGCCAGTGTGGAGATCCAGTGAGAATTCCCTTCTCCCCTCCCCCTTCTTTCTCTCTGAGCATTCCCTGGCCAAGCTGGGCACAGAATCAGAACAGAAGTGGGCAAGAGACAGCATCCCTGCCATTCCTCTGTGAGGTCTGCAGGAGGGTAGAGACAGCATGCCTGACACTCCCCTCTCCAGCCTCGAGTAGAATACTGGTAACCTGCCTGCTGTTCCCCAGTGGAGGCTTTTAGAGCAAAGAAACAGCCAGGCCCTCTTTGTTCCCCAGCCCCACCCAGAGGAGACTGTAGAGATCCTGCCTGTCATTCCCCTGAGCAACTCAAAGGAGAGTAGACAGAGCCTGCCTTCAGTCCTCTGTGAGGCCCAGTGAGGACCCCCACTCCCAACATGACCTGGAAGCATGGTCAACAGGCCCCAAATTCAGCATGTCCTCCGAGGAGCTATTGTAACAAAAATACTTTTCTACCAGGTAACCCTATTGTGAACCTGTGGCCACCACCAGGACAACAATCAGGGCTGGAAGTAGGTAACCCAGGAAATTGTGACCCAGATCATAAAAACATGTGCTGTAATCTGTTGGCCACAAATAGTCAACCTGAATCCATCCAAGTAGATCCAATAAAAAGGAAACAGAAGTTCCCTGTTTTATATACATATAAGGTATCTCCAGCAAAAGCAGGCTGCTGAGATGACACCAACAGGTAATGCTCTTCAGGGTTTTCTGTCATGTATGCCTATATTGTGTTGCTTTCAATTGATAAATGGATGCTTCTCTGGGTTTAGTGTGATGATTAGATAACTCTGTACACTGTGAGATGACTAACTTCTCTTAATTGTCATATTTCTCAGCTCCCTGGGCCTGACTTTGACCACAGTGGACACTGACAGACAGCAGCTAGAGTGAGATGCTCCAACTCATGACTGGGCTGAGCTACATGATCACAGGTGAGCAGCAGCTGCCATCCAGTTGTGGCGCTCTCCTCTCTACACCCTGAGTTCTACCAGGACCAACCATAAGGCTCCGAGATGGATGTCTGGGGCCCTGGGTCCTCCCCTACTATTTTTTCACCAATTCTCTCTCCTCAAGACTCTACCTTTGAGGATCTGAAGGAACAGGGAGTGCAGGGAGCGATCAGGTGCTCATCCACCTTTCCACCAATGCAAAAAACCATCATTGACCTGATGTTTACTGTAGACTAGACACAGAGGCTGTCATTCAAACTGATCTGAGTGTTATTACATCTAAAAGGTGTCTCCAGTTAAAGCAGACCACTGAGATGGACAGCAACAGGTAATGCAACCAGTTATTTCTTTCATATATACTTGTATTATGCCACTTTTAATTGATAAATCATAATTGGGTGCTTCTGTGGGTTTTAGATAACTCTGTACACAAAGAGATGCCTAACTCTTCCTAATTAACATATCTCTCAGCTCTCTGGGCCTGACTTTGACCACAGTAGACTCTGACAGCAGCTAGAGTGAAACGCTCCAACTCATGACTGGGCTGAGTTATAAGATCACTGTTGTGCAGCAGCTGAAGTCCTCCTGTGGTGCTCTCCACTCAGGTACACCCTGAGTTCTACCAGGACCAAGCATAAGGCTCTAGAATGGACATCTCAGGTGTGGGGTCCTCTCCACCACTTACTCATAAATCTGCCTCCTCAAGACACCACCTGTGAGGAGCTGAACGAGCAGGCCCTACAGAGAGCTACAAGGTAGCAAATTGCTTTTCCACAAATGTGCAAACCATCATTCATCATGTGGTTACTATAGGCACAACCCAGATGTCATTGACCAAACCAATTCTGAGGAGCCCAAGGCTGAGCCAGGGTGAGTAGTCACAATTTTTTTAATGAGCCACTTCCCAGTAACAGAGTCCCATGTGTTGCTTGAGGGGTATGTTGTACCCTGGACATGTCTGTTTCTACCAGAATATTAGGCCCCACAGTAGCCACCTACCAGATAGTGCAAACGTGGTGATCCTGGTGCACTCCAGTTTAGGGGTTACCTCCATCCCCACAGTTTTTTCTACCTTTAACTTTTCACCCAAAGTGGAGAGCCAGTGAGCATTCCTTTCTACCTCCTCCTTGCTCTCTGTGCATTTCCTTGCCAAGGAGGATAGAGAATCAGAGCAGAAAGGGGGCAGAACACCCTGCCCACCTGCCACTCCCCTTTCCAATTCGGAGGAGAGAAGAGAAGCTGCCTGCTGTTCCCCAGGGGAGAATTTGGGAGCAAAGACACAGCCAGGCCTTCTCCTTCCTCCAGCCTCACCCAGAGGAGACTGCAGAGTGCTTGCCTGTTATTCTCCTGCAAAGATCTGAAGAGAGGAGACAGAGCATGCCCTTCCTCTGAAGCCCCAGATAGAGCAGTCCTACACCCTACAAGACATTCCAATGTGGTCTTGAGGCCCAGCAATCAGTTGTGCTCCCAGGACAATGGTCACAAAAAGACTTTCTTCTCTACCAGGCAACCCTGTTGTTAACCTGTGGCCACCAACATTAATAACAATCAGGGCTTGAAGCTGGCAACCCAGGAAATCATGACCCATATCGCAAGGACCTGTTGCTGCTGCCTCCTGGCCCCAAAGATTTACCCTGGTTTCATCCAAGTACATCCAGAAAAAAAGAAACAGCAGTACCCTGTGTTATATACTTATAAGGTGTCTCCAGTGAAAACAGTCTTTCTTTGAGATGGACACCAGTAGGTACTGCACTCCAGCATTTTCTTGGATAGATGCTTTTGTTTTGTAGCTCTCTATTGATAAGTCACAATTGGATGCATCTGTGGGGTTTAGTGTGAAGGTTATATGACTCTGTACACTGTGAGATGACAACCTTCTCCTAATTATATCTCTCAGCTCTCTGGGCTCTGACTTTGACCACAGTGGACTCTGAAAGATGGCAGCTAGAGTGAGACACTCCAACTCATGGCTTTGGGCTGTGCTACATGATCACTGCTGGGCAGCAGCTGCAGTCCTCCTGTGGAGCTCTCCACTCTGCACCCTGAATTCTACTACAAACAAGCATAATGCTCTAAGGTGGACTTCTAGGGCCTGGGTGTCCTCCCCAACTATTTGCTCACAAACTTCCTCTCCTCGAGACACCACCTTTGAGGAGCTGAAGGAGCTTGTATCTGCAGAGAGATACAAGGTGCCCACTCACCTTTCCACTAATGTAGAAAACATCATTGATTGGATGTTTACTTTAGATCAGATCCAGAGGCTGTCATTCAAACCCATCTGGAGCACCCCTGGCTGAGCCTGGGTTAGTATTCACCAGTTCCTCATGAGCCCCAAACACCTGATCATGCTTTGCCTGGGGTACAACCCACAAAATATCGGCTACCTATGTCTAAAAGAATAATTGACTACCCAATGGCCATGTGTCAGATAGTGCAAATTTGGTGAGCCAGGGTGCACTCCAGGTTAGGCAGAAGCATCAGGGCATCCAGCCACCTCTATCCCCACAGTTACTTCTGACTTCACTCTCACCTCCAACATAGAGAGCCAGTGGGCTTGCCCTTCCCACCTCCCTTTCTTGCTCTCTAAGGATTTCATGGCCAAGAAGGGCACAGAATCAAAGCCAAAGGGAGTCAGGGGACACAGCCTGCCTGCCACTTCCCTGAATAGTCTGTAGGAGGGTAGAGATAGGCTGCCTGTCATTCCCCTGCCCAACCTGGAGGAGAGTAGAGAACTTGCCTGCTGTTACCCAGTAGAGACTTTTGGAGCAAAGATACAGCCATGCCCCCTCCTTCCTCCAGCCCCACCCAGAGGAGACTGCAGAAAGCCTGCCTGTCATTCTCCTGCACAACTCTGAGGAGAGTAGACAGAATCTGCTTGCTATTCCTCTGTGAGGTCCCAATGAAAGCACCACACTCCCAATATGGCCTTGAATCCCAAATATAGTTTGTGTTTCCAGGAGCTATTGGCACAAAAAGACCCCCCCTCCACCAGGAAACCCTATTGTGAACCTGTGGCCACCACCATGGACAACAGTCCAAGCTGGAAGCAGGTAACAAAGAAAATTGTGACCCAGATCTTAAGGTCCTGTTGCTATTGCCTGCTGGCCCTAAAGACTGGCCTTGGATCCACTTAAGTAGCTCCAATGCAAGGGGAGCAAAATCCCCTGTATCATATACTTATAAGGTGTCTCCAGTAAAGGCAGCAGCTGAGATGGACACCAACAGGTAATGCATTCCAGCATCATATATATATATATATATATATATATATATATATATATATATATATATATATATATATATATATATATATATATATATAATTTTATCATGTCATTTCAATTGATAAATCCTAATTGTATGCATATCTCTGGGTTTAGTGTGATGCCTTGTTGACTCTGTATACTGTGAGATGACTAACTTCTAATTATCAAATCTTTCAGCTCCCTGGGCCCTGACTTTGACTACAGTGCTCTTGAATGATACCAGTAACAGTGAGATGCTCCAACACACCACTTTGGGCAGAGCTGCAAGAACACTGCTGGGCAGCAGCTGCAGTCCTCCTGTGGGGCTCTCTGCTCCCTGAAATCTAACAGGGCCTAGCATAATGCTCCAAGATGGACTCCTGGGGCCTGGGCTTCCTCCTCCAATGTTTGCTCGTAAACCCCTTTCCCTCCTGAAGGAGCAGGATCTGCAGGGAGCTATGAGGTGCTCGCTTGCCTTTCCACCAATGCACAATACTGTCTGGTCACTGTAGACCAGACCCAGAAGCCATCAGCCAAACCCACCTGATGTCTCCAGAAAAAGCGAGCTGCTGAGATGGACACCCAACAGGTAATGCACTCTAGCATTTTCTTTTATATATACTTGTATTATGTCACTTTCAGTGATAAGTCACAATTGGGTGCTTCTCTGGGTTGTAGTGTGATGGTTAGATAATTCTGTCACTGTGGGATGACTAATTTCTTCTAATTATCCTATTTCTCATCTCACTGGACCCTTCCTTTGACCACAGTGGACTCTGACAGACAGCAGCTAGAGTGAGATTCTCCAACTCATTGAATTTGGGCTGAGTCATAAGATCACCGCTGGGCAACAGCTGCAGTCCTCCTGTGGGGCCCTCTACTTTGTATCCTGAATTCTCAAGCATAATGCTCTGAGATGGACATCTGGACCTGAGTGTCCTCTTCTACTATTTGTGCACAAACTCTCTTTCCTCAAGATACTACCTTTGAGGAACTGAAGGAGCAGGCCCTGCAGGGAGCTATGAGGTGACACTCACCTCTCCCTTTTCACAAAACATTATCTATCAGATTCTCACTGGAGACCTGAACCAGAGGACATTGGCTAAACCCATCCAGCATGCCTGTGGCTGAGCCAGGGTGAGTATTCCTCAAGTCCTCATGAGCTACTTTGAAACACCTAAACCCCGGGATCTTGAGGGTCATATGTTGCCTGGACCTGGCTCTGTATCCAAAGAATATTTGACCTCACAATGGCCACTTACCAGATCTTGCCAAATGACTGAGATGCACTCCAGGTTAGGTGGGAGCATCAGGGGGTTGGACCATCTCCATACCCACAGATACTTTTGCCTTCGGTTTCTCCCAAATTGGAAAGCCAGTAAGAATTCCCTTCCTGCCTTCCTGTTCTTGCTCTGTGAGCATTCTCTGGCCACATAGGGCACAGAGTCATGGCAGAATGGGGCCAGTAGGCACAGCCTGCCTACTATTTTCCTGTGCAGTCTGCAGGAGGATAGAGACAGCCCACCTACCACTCCCCTGCCCAACAGCAAAAAAAGAATGTCAGCTCCACTTTTCATAAAATATCACTTTTAAGTACCACAGGAGCTTCATTCTGACACTTTGGGATTGGCACTACTCAGGGCTACATGCTCCCTTGACAGCTTGTTCTGCTTGTGTTTCTATGAGTCTTGCCTTCATTTTAGGAGCATTATGTCAAGAATTTGATCTTTCAACAGTTCTGGCTTCTTTTTTCTTTTGTGGAGGTACTGGGGTTCCTGGAAGCCCTTCTAACTCTGGGCTACACTCCCAGACGATCCTCCTGCCTCTGCCTCCCAAGCGCAGGGATTACAAGCATGCGCCACCACGCCCGGCTCAGTTCTGGCTTCTTAAAAAATACATTTTCATAACACCAAAAATTACGAGAGATAATTAAGACAATTTATTTCAAACAGACATGGTGGTACATATTTGTTTTCCCGGTACTTGGGAAACTGAGAAAGGAGGATCGAAGGTGCCAAGAAAGCCTCAGCGAGTCGTAAGACTTTCACCAACCTAGAAAGATCCTGTTTTGAAATTTAAAAAGGAAAATAAAATAGGGTTGTAAGTTAAGTGAAGCTCACAGGTAGAATGCCCCAAGGTTCAGTCCCCGGTAAACAAACTAAAAAAAAAAAAAAAAAAAAGTTAATCACAGCAATTCTCATAAAACACATTACAAAAGACAGCATAGAAAAATATCTTGGACAGTATCTCCAAATTCAGCTCTACAAGGTATGCATAATCTGGCAATAAGTATTTTAAAAGGTCAAATTTGAAAATAAAGAATGTTACATAAGCTGCTTTGGTGGCATATGCTTGTAATTTTAGTACTTGGGAGGCTGAGGAAGGAGGATCATGGGTTCTTGGCCAGCCTCAGCTATTTGGTGAAAATCTCTGGAACTTAGTGAGACTTTTTTTCAAAATAAAGTATAAAAATAAGGCTGTGGTTATAGTTCAGAGGTAGAATATCCCTGGGTTCACTCCCCAGTAACTCATAAAAAGAATGCTACAAATAGCTATGTATTCATAAGTAATTTATGATCTAAGCAAAGAAAAACCTTAATTATTTTTTTAGTACTGGAGTTGGAACCCAGGAGCATTCTACTGAATGGCTCCATTTAGAAGAAAGATCATAAGCCCCTAACAGTCAGCTAATAGTTAAAACAGCCAGCTAATAGTTAAAAAGAAAAGTGTGTTTTACTGCAGCTTGCAGCTTAAGAAGTATAGCTTTAGAATGAGAAATATGCAATAAGCCCACCCTGTTCCAGGAATGTACCTAGCATCTTATTCTATACTGACTGGGTCAGCGCGCCCTGTGCCGGGAACCTGCTGACTACACCTGGTATCTTATCTAACACTTGCCTACAGAATGTACTTTTTCAAATGATTCTGTAATATTTTGTAAATGCATGTAACTTGGCCCAAACCCCCCTAACTGGTTGTCTTTTCCCTATAAATACCCACACTTTCAGTTGCTCGGGGCTGAACTCCTCTGCTCTTAAGTGAGATATGAGTCAGACCCAGTGCACTGGCTCCTTAATAAATCCTTACCTTTTGTTCATTGCATCAAGGCATATAAAGTCTCTCGTGTGTTCTTGACTTTGCTTATCCCAAGGCTGATTGAGGATCTCCCCTCAGCGGGGGTCTTTCATTTGGTGCGTTGGCCGGGAAGAGCGACCACCCAAGTTCCACGAGACACCCCTTGGAGGTAAGATTTTTACCTGTATGTCTCTGTTTGTCTTGTTTGTCTCCTGTTGCCAGCTGTGTTAATTTCTGTAATTTTTGGTTTTTATACTTTCGGTTTCTGGTATAGTGGTATGCAGCAGCTGCCTTCTGGTATTTGCAGTCGTCTGTGCCAGCTGACGCAGAACTCCTTGTCCGATTGATTGTGGGTTTGAGTCCCATATGCAAGGAGGTTTATGACAGACGTGTTTGTTAACTGACTGCTACCCTGGGAGATGTCTCGGGAAGTCTGGGGGACCTCTGAGGACGCTCGGAAACGTCCCATCTAAGTGCTGCGCGATTGTGGGTTTGAGTCCCACATGCTAGGTTTTGGAACAGCTGTTTGCCAGGGGTGGTCAATTGTGTTTGGTCTTAGGAGTCTCTCGGAGAGAGGAGGGGCTCCACTTTGTGTGCTAACTGTGTTTCTTTGGCTGGTTATTGAAAGTCTCTTGGTAAGAGGTGAAGTTTCATTCAGAGTTTGTTTAGGGCCAGGTGTGTCTCTTTGTCTAGTTTGTTAGAGTGTTGTTCTTTGTGTTTCTTATCAGGATGCGTGTACCAGCTGGATTATAAATAGTTTGCTACGTATTAGTTGTAACCTAAATTTAGTAGAATAGATTACAGTTTATTTTAGGGAAACAGCTGAGCCTGTGTGGGGTTGAGCAACGACATCTGTTAAAATTAAATAACAGTCCGCCAGGGGAGTGCAAATAAGGGGTAGTCGCCCAGCACTCCGGACTAGGCTACCTCTGCTAGAGAGGACAGGTTTTTACCTGAGACCCCGTGGGAGGCAAACAGCATCATGGCTAACAACCTGATGAAGTCCCCTCCTAAATGAGCACACATCTGACCCAAAACACTAGAAACTTCACCTCGGACTCCAGTTAAGGTATACGGACTTATTGCCAGCTGCTTGGGTGGTTTTCCATTCACCTGTGACCCTTAAGGATTGGGGGAAGTGGCCAGCAAGAAAAGGGGAACCTCTCTACCAGCTGCTCAGGTGGCCCTCCTACCACCTGTAAGGATTTGGGGAGCTTCCAACGGTAAGGAGCCTGGGTGGGGGCTTGTACCACCCCCCCTTTGTTCCAGGCCAACTGGAGTCCACCACCATCTCCCTAGACTCATAACTCCCCCATCCAGCTCGGCTGAAATTAGTAAAGGGTTTTGGTTATAAAGTTTTAGTGTTAAAAGGTTAAGGTGTATGTGGACTTGGTTATTATATTTTCTTGTTTTTGTGAATTTAATATTAACAATGGGGCATACTATCAGCACTCCTTTAAGTTTGACTCTTGAACATTGGTCTGAAATTAAAACTCAAGCTCACAATTTGTCTTTGGAAGTTAAAAAGGGACCTTGGAGATATTCTGTTCATTTGAATGGCCAACTTTTGGTGTTGGTTGGCCACCAGAGGGCACTCTTGATCTGTCTATTATATCATGTGTTAAAGATATTGTCTTCCAGAAGGGTCCTGGCTCTCATCCAGATCAGATTGCATACAATTTGGTCTAGGAGAGCCTGGCCCGGAATCCCCCAACATGGCTTAAACCTTGGACACAAAGAAATCAAATTAATTCCCAGGTTTTAACCCTCCTGGATGCAAATTTAAAACCTAAACTTAAACCAACAGGTTCAGCCCAGACATCGACTCCACCAAAAGTCTATCCAGAAATAGAGGAGCCTCCTGAGTGGCCTAACCCTCCCCCTTATCCCCCTCCTGCAGCTCCACTGGCTGCCGCTGGTGAAGCAGCATTTGCTGCTGCAGGACCAGCTGCGGGGACCAGGAGTCGACGGGCATGGAGCCCTGAGGAAGCAGATTCGACTGTTACCTTGCCTTTGCGTGCCTATGGCCCCCTGCCCAATAACCCTGATCAGTTACAACCCCTCCAATATTGGCCTTTTTCTTCAGCAGATCTCTATAATTGAAAAACTAATCATGCTTCCTTTTCAGAAAATCCCTCTGCTCTTACTGGATTGGTGGAGTCTCTCATGTTCTCCCACCAACCCACTTGGGATGATTGTCAGCAATTGTTACAGGTTCTTTTTATTACTGAGGAAAGAGAAATAATTCTCTTAGAAGCACAAAAATATGTGCCTGGGATTAATGGACAGCCTACCCAATTGCAGAATGAAATCGATGTTGGGTTTCCTCTAACTCGCCCTAATTGGGACTACAATGATTCAGAAGGTAGGGGACGGCTGGAGGTCTATCGCTGGACTCTAGTGGTGGGTCTCAAAGGGGCCGCTAGGCGCCCCACTAATTTGGCTAAGGTAAAGAAAGTCCTTCAGGGACCAATGGAACCTTCCTCTGTGTTTTTAGAATGGCTTATGGAAGCTTATTGGCGTTATACTCCTTTTGACCCTATGTCCCAGGGCCATCAGGCTGCAATTGCCATGACTTTCATAGGACAGGCAGCTCCAGATATTAAGAGAAAGTTACAGAGACTGGAGGGGCTCCAGACATTGTCCCTCCAGGAGATGGTTAGAGAGGCTGAAAAAGTGTATCATAAGAGGGAGACCGAGGAAGAGAAGAGAGAAAGGGAAAGAAAGGAAATAGAAGAAAGGGAAAATAAGCGAGACCGGAGACAGGAAAGAAACTTAACCAGAATTCTAGCTGCTGTAAAAGGAGAAAATCAGAAAAGAGGTGAAGAAACTAGACAGAAGAGGAACCTGGGCAACAATGGGCCAGGAAGATCCCAAAAAGTTGGGGAAACTGGCCGCTCTCCCTTGGGAAAAGATCAGTGTGCTTATTGTAAAGAAAAAGGCCATTGGGCCCGAGAGTGTCCACAAAGGAGGGCAAAGACTGGCCCAAAGGTTCTTGCTTTGGAAGAAGACAAATTGGGAGTACGGGGCTTGGATCCCCTCCCTGAGCCTAGGGTAACCCTAATGGTGGAAGGGACCCCTATGGACTTTCTTGTAGACACCGGAGCTGAATTTTCAGTACTCAAGCAACCTTTAGGTAAGATGAAAAAAAAATTGTGATTGGTGCCACTGGACAAAAACTTCATTCATGGACTACTGACAGGAAAGTGGACTTTGGGCAGGGACAAGTCACTCATTCTTTTCTAGTAATTCCTGAATGTCCCATGCCCCTCCTGGGAAGGGACTTGTTAACAAAACTTAAAGCTCAAATTAGCTTCACTCCAGAAGGGGCAACAGTTAATTGGCAACCTCCTACTTTTCTGATCCTGGCTCTGAAATTAGATAAAGAATACAGACTTTATGAGCCCCCCTCTCAGGTTGCTATTAGTTTAGAAAACAAATGGATAAAAATTTTTCCTGAAGCTTGGGTGGAAACTGGGGGTATAGGAAAAGCTTTACAGGTGCCCCCTCTCATCATAGAATTAAAGGCAAACGCTATGCCTATCGGGGTCAGACAATACCCCATGAGCAGAGAGGCAAGGGAAGGCATCAGGCTCCATATACAAAGACTACTCCAACTGGGCATCTTGGTACCCTGCCAGTCTCCATGGAATACTCCTTTGCTATCCGTTAGAAAGCCAGGAACCAATGACTATCAGCCAGTACAGGATCTTAGAGAAGTCAATAAGAGGGTGCAGGATATACACCCAACGGTTCCTAATCCTTATAACCTGCTCAGTTCACTACCTCCTGAAAGAATTTGGATGACTGTCCTTGATCTGAAGGATGCATTTTTCTGTCTGGAACTCCACCCCTCCAGCCAGCCGATATTCGCCTTTGAGTGGAGAGATCCTGATACTGGACAAACTGGACAATTAACTTGGACAAGGCTGCCTCAAGGATTCAAAAACTCTCCAATGATATTTGATGAGTCCTTGCATCGAGACTTGGCACCTTTCAGGTCAGAAAACCCTCAACTTACTTTGCTTCAATATGTAGATGATTTACTTCTGGCTGCAGGAGATGAACACACTTGCCTGAATGGAACAGAGGCCCTATTGACGGAATTGGGTAAGTTGGGGTACCGAGCATCAGCCAAAAAGGACCAAATATGTAAGACTGAGGTCACCTATCTTGGCTACACCCTCAAGGCAGGAAAACAATGGCTTACAGAAGCCATAAAAAAGACTGTGCTTCAGATTCCTACCCCAACTACTCCCAAGCAGGTTAGAGAGTTCCTGGGCACAGCAGGATTTTGCAGACTATGGATACTGGGCTTTGCAACACTAGCAACTCCCTTATATACACTCACTAAAGAGGGGGTACCATTCTTCTGGACCCCAGAACATCAACAGGCTTTTGACGAAATAAAAAAAAAAAAAAACAACCTTGCTGACGGCACCAGCCTTAGCCGTACCAGATTTAAATAAGCCTTTCACTCTCTATATAGATGAGAAGAAAGGAATAGCAAGAGGGGTGCTAACCCAAGCCCTGGGTCCATGGAAAAGACCAGTTGTCTACCTATCAAAACAACTAGACCCGGTAGCCAGAGAATGGCCTTCCTGCCTAAAAGCCATTGCAGCCATAGCACTTCTTGTTAAAGATGCAAACTAACTCTGGGACAACGTACCTTTGTAGTAGCCCCCCATGCACTAGAAAGCATTATAAGACAGCCCCCTGATTGCTGGATGGCAAATGCATGAATGACTCACTATCAGAGGTTGTTATTAACTGATCAAGTGACTTTTGCCCCCCCCAGCTATTCTCAATCCTGCCACTTTGCTACCAGAGGTGGATGATTCCCTGCCAGCTCATAACTGTGTTGATATTCTGGCTGAAGAAACAGGGACCTGCAAGGATCTCACTGATCAGCCTTGGCCAGGATGTCCAAACTGGTACACGGATGGTAGCAGTTTTGTGGTAGAGGGAAAATTAAAGGCCGGGGCAGCGGTTTTGGATGGAAAACAAGTCATCTTGGCTAGCAGCCTGCCAGAAGGGACGTCTGCCCTGAAGGCAGAATTAATTGCGTTGATCCAGGCCTTGCAACAAGCCGAAGGAAAAATCTGTCAAAATCAGACTGCAGGTATGCTTTTGCCACTGCACATATCCATGAGGGTATCTATAAACAACGGGGGCTACTCACTTCAGCAGGAAGGGACATTAAAAACAAAGAAGAAATCTTAAGCCTCCTTGAGGCCATACAAATGCCAAAAAAACTGGCCATAATACACTGTCCAGGACATCAAAAAGGTCAGGATGATATATCTAAAGGCAATCAAATGGCAGGTTTAAAGGCAAAACAGGCAGCTCAAGGGGCCATGATCCTCACAACAAGACAGCCAGAAACAGTTAAGAACATTAGATTCAAATATACACTTGAGGATTATCAACTGATGAAAAAATTAAAGTTAATAACCGGGTATTCCCCCCATGGGGTAGTCAAAACTATGGGTGGTAAATCAGTACTGCCCCTAAGGGAAGGACAAGAGTATGTATCCAATTTACATCACCTTACGCATCTGGGAGCAAAAAAGCTTAAAGAAATTGTTAGACAATCTGACTATTATGTCATGAATTTGTCTGAACTAGCACAAGAAATCTCTCAACAACGTAAAGCCTGTGCCCTAACAAATGCTGGGCACTATGTTGGAGCCCCAGGAAAAAGGCTCAGAGGAGACTGCCCAGGTGCGTACTGGGAAATTGACTTTACTGAGATAAAACCTGCAAAGTATAAAAATAAATATCTCTTAGTTTTCATAGATACTTTTTCAGGATGGGTAGAAGCATACCCAACTAAGAATGAAACTGCCAATGTTGTGGCCAAGAAGACATTGGAAGAAATCTTTCCAAGATTTGGCATTCCAAAGGTAATCGGGTCAGATAACAGCCCAGCATTTGTTGCCCAGGTAAGTCAGGGACTGGCTACTGAGCTGGGAATTAATTGGAAATTACATTGTGCATACAGACCCCAGAGTTCAGGACAGAGAGGATGAACAGAACTCTAAAAGAGACCTTAACTAAATTAGCCTTAGAGACTGGCGAGAAAGACTGGACAGCTCTCCTTTTCGCCCTGTTCTGAGTATGGAACACTCCCTAGGAACTGAAGCTTACACCTTTTGAAATCCTATATGGGGCGCCTCCCCCATTGGCCAGGGTGGGGAGAGTTTTTGACCCTGATGCTTCTCTTTCTCAAACATTATTAGTGCGATTAAAAGCTCTTGAGTTGGTCAGAAACAAAGCCTGGAAACACCTCGAAGTGGTCTACAAGCTAGGGACAACGGCTGTTCCTCACCCATACCAAGTAGGAAACTTGGTCTTGGTTTGACGACATCGATCCGGCAATCTAGAGCCCCGGTGGAAGGGACCCTACACTGTCCTCCTGATCAGCCCAACTGCAGTCAAGGTTGAGGGCATCCCCAGCCTGGGTCCACGCCTCACATGTGAATAGAGCTTCAACCCAGCAATCAGATGGCACCTGGAAACTGGAAAAGACTGATAATCCTCTTAAGTTGTGCCTTCTTCGTTTGGACAGATCCAAATCCCCATGCCCCTAAGAAATTAACTTAGCAAGTGTTATCCCAAACAGGAGATGTAGTCTGGGCTATTTCTCAGAATGTGCCCCCAGGTACTTGGTGGCCCTCCTTATATCCTGAAATTTGTGACTTGGTAGCGGGATCCCCCGCCTGGAACATCCCGACATTGGAAGAGGCTCCCCAGGAAAATCAACCGATAATGAAATGCTCCCTTCATTCGGGAGGCCAGTGCATAGCTGATAGACCAGGATATAAAGATGCTCCCGCGCGGAGAAAATTACGACAAACTCCTTTTTATGTTTGTCCCCGGGATGGTAGAACTCGAGCTGAGGTCTATAACTGTGGGGGAATAGAACACTTTTTCTGTAAAAATTGGGGGTGCGAAACTACGGGTACTGTCTCTTGGAGCCCAACCTCTACAAACGAACTAATTACTGTTACCTGAAGAAACAAAGGGAACGATCCCCTTAATATCACATTCACCCCTATAGGACAAAAACATCATGAATCCTGGCTAAAGGGATGCATGTGGGGCCTCCAGTTCTATCTAACCGGGCGACCAGATAAAGGACTTATATTCTTAATAAGGCTTAGAATATAAAATATAATCTTGTCAAAACCAGCTCCTCCTAAGCTCCCTTCCCCTCCACGCCCTCTTCCCATCACCCCTCCTCCTACCTCTCCTATTACCCCTCTCCTACCTCTCCCCCTACTACCTTTCCTCTGATTACCCCCCTCCACCTTTAATAGAGATTACCCCTGCTCCACCTTTAGTAGAAACTACCCCTGGGCCAGCTTTTGTTAATACTACCACAGAATTTTCTTCTTTACATAAAGAGCAAAGTGGCCGCAGACTCCTCAGCCAGTCCCCAGCTATAGAAGATAGATTTTTTTAAGCCTAATCCAGGGGGCATTTCAATCTTTAAATGCTACTAACCCCAATGCCACTGCTTCATGTTGGCTCTGCTTGGCTGCCAGTCCTCCTTATTATGAAGAAGCTTCCATAAATGGAACTTTTTTAGTTACTGACCAACTGGAACTTTGCCCCTGGGGATCTTACAGTAAATTCACTCTTACTGTAATATCTGGAATTGGAACGTGCATAGGGAAAGTGCCTTCAACCCATCAACATCTTTGTAGCTCACTTGATATTTCTATAACAGTTCCCAAATCCCGAAAACATCAATATCTACTACCTAATAATAATGGTTTGTGGGCTCGTAGTACCAGCCTCACTCCCTGTGTTTCTACCACGGTTCTTAATCAATCCAGAGATTTTTGTATTATTATTAGGTTGGTTCCTCGTATTTACTACCATCCTGATGAAACTGTTATAGAAGCTTATGATTTTAAACCAACTAGAGTTAAAAGAGAACCAGTATCCCTCACCTTGGCAGTGATGTTGGGATTAGGAGTAGCACCAGGGGTCGGGACAGGAACTGCAACAATGATTATCGGGCACCAGGGTTTAAACAGTATGCAAATAGCTATGGAAACAGATGTAAAGGCTTTAGAAAATTCAATTAGCCAGTTAGAAGAATCTCTTACATCTTTATCAGAGGTAGTGTTACAGAACAGACAGGATTGGATTTGTTATTTTTACAAGAAGGAGGGCTTTGTGCTGCCCTAAAAGAGGAATGTTGTTTCTATGTAGACCACTCTGGAGCTATAAAAGACTCCATGGCTAAGCTTAGAAAATGGCTAGAAGAGCGTAAACACACCAGAGAGGCTTCATTGGGATGGTTTGAAGGATGGTTCAACAAATCTTCCTGGATGACCACATTAATATCTGCCCTTATGGGACCACTTTTGTTATTACTGCTTTTGTTCACCATAGGACCTTGTATAATAAATAGATTAATTGCCTTTGTTAAGGAACGAGTTAATGCTGTTCAGATTTTAATGCTACACCAGCAGTACGAAAGAGTTAAACCCGAAGTCCTTAAATATGTAGACCCAGAGACTTAGTTCTATGATTAGAACTATTTCCTAAAAGGAGTGGGAATGAAAAGCTCCATTTAGAAGAAAGATCATAAGCCCCTAACAGTCAGATAATAGTTAAAACAGCCAGCTAATAGTTAAAAAGAAAAGTATGTTTTACTGCAGTTTGCAGCTTAAGAAGTATAGTTTTAGAATGAGAAATATGCAATAAGCCCACCCTGTTCCAGGAATGTACCTAGCATCTTATTCTATACTGACTGGGTCAGCGCACCCTGTGCTGGGAACTTGCTGACTACACCTGGTATCTTATCTAACACTTGACTACAGAATGTACTTTTTCAAATGATTCTGTAATATTTTGTAAATGCATGTAACTTGGCCCAAACCCCCCTAACTGGTGGTCTTTTCCCTATAAATATCCACACTTTCAGTTGCTTGGTGCCGAACTCCTCTGCTCTTAAGTGAGATACGATTCGGCCCCAGTGCACTGGCTCCTTAATAAATTTTTACCTTTTGTTCATTGCATCAAGGCATATAAAGTCTCTCGTGTGTTCTTGATGTCGCTTATCCCAAGGTTGATTGAGGGTCTCCCCTCAGCGAGGGTCTTTCACTACCTCTGAGATACACGCCAGCCCTTTTTATTAATCTTTATTGAAACAGGATTGCACTTGGTTGCTGAGTATCTCACTATTTTGCTAAGGCTGTTCTCACACCTGTGATTCTTCTCTCTCAGGCTCTCAAGTACTGGAATTATAGGTGAGTACCACCATGCCCAGATAGAGGTGATCATCTTGAAACATGTTAGATTCTATACCAGCCATGTAAACACTGCCCAGGGTGAGATGGAGTTGGATTTTACAAAAACCTCTAATCTAGATTAATAGCCTTTATCGTTACCTGTTCACCTGAATTTACAACAGTTTGTTTTTTTCTTGTTTTTGTTTTGTTTTGTTTTGTTTTGGTTGTACTGAGTATGAAACTGAGGAACATTCTTCTTCTGAAGTACAACCCCGCAGACCTATTTTTTTTTAATTTTCAATGGCCATTTTAATGATTTAGTGGTAAATCTTTTAAATACTTAGTGTATTTTCAACCAGTGCCTATTTGTTAGAAAGATGGACCTATGCCCTTCTCTAGAATTTTAAAATCTCTGGTCTAATTTCTAGGTCTTTGCTCCATTTGGAGTTGACTCTTGGGCAAGATTAAAGGTGGGGGTTTATTTATTTTTTCTAAAGAAAACCAGTTTTCCCAACACCATTTGCTAAAATAGCTGTCTTTTCTTCAACATATGTTTTTAGTTATTTTGTGGAAATTCAATTGCTCGGGCTATTCTAGGTCTTTTCTCTATATAAATATATTTTTTGGTTGTACTGGGGATCCTGGAAGCCCATCTACCTCCAGTCTACACTCCCAGACCTATTTTTACATTTTTATTTAGAAACAGGTTCTCCTAAGCCAGCGTACATGGCTGGCTTCGAACCTGCGTGATCCTCCTGTCTATGCCTCCCAAGTCGGGGATTACAAGCATGTGCCACCACACACAGTTTATATAAAGTTTAAGACTGATTTTGCTAGGTCTGTGAAGAATGACAGTAATTTAACAGAGATTGTACTGACTGCGTAGACCATTTTTGGTAGAATGGACATTTTGATAATATACATTCTGCCTACCTGTGGAGTGGGAGAACTTTCTATCTTCTAAGGTCTTCAATTTCTTTCTTTAGTGTTTTATAAGGTTCATTATAGAGATCTCCTTCCCTCTGTCATTGTCCTAATCTTTACTCATAGTAAGAATGGAAATCCAGCCTTTCCAACACTATTTGTTGAAAAGTGAGAAATTTTGTTGAAGTAGTAGGAATGTAAAGGCAATTAAAACTTAAACCTTGAAAATACATAGAGACTGTTCATGTGGCACTGGAAATTGAACCCAGAGGCATTCTCCCTCAGAGCTACACCCCCAGACCAATTTTATTTTTATTTGAAAACAGGGTCTTGCTGGGTTGGTGAGAGTCTCCGTACTTGCTGAGGCTGTCTTCAATCAGCAATCATCCTGCCTCTGCTTCCCAAGTACTGAGATTACAGGCATGTGTCATAATGCTCCACTTCGTTTAGATTTTATATGGAAAAATATCGTGTGTGTGTGTGTGTGTGTGTGTGTGTGTGTGTGTGTGTGTGTGTGTGTGTTACTAGGGATTAAATCCAGGGGCATTCAACCTCTGAGCTATACCCCCAGGACAGTTTTTATTTTTTATTTTGAAACAGGATCTCACTAAGTTGTAGAGAGCCTCAATTAGTAGCTGAGGTTGGCTTCAAACCTGCGATTCTCCTTTCTCAGCCTCCCAAGTACTGGGATTATAAGCGTGCAACACCAAGTCTGGCCCTCTCTTTGTATTTTATGTGTGTCTGTGTATGTGTGATATTGTCCATGAATCCAAGTAGATCATTCTGCTTTTGAACTGCACACCCAGCACCTTACAGTTTTTATTTTGAAACTGTGTCGTGCTAGGTTGCCCAGGCTGGCCTCAAACATGCACTATTCCTGCCAAATTTCCAACACCTGACTCCAGACCATCCCTCTGCTGGAAGTGTGGTTTTAACTTCTTTGAGGTGCTAAGTTCACATTAGAGAGCAGATGGAGCCATAACTCTACTTAAAAATTTGCTACCCCCCATCTTTTCACTGACTTGGTTATTGAAACTTTATAAGCAGCCTATATTTTTCAGATATTATATATATATATTAGATGACTAATACTAAGAATATATAAGGGGCTTTTTTTATTTGGTGGTACTGGGGTTCCTGGAAGCCCTTCTAACTTTGGGCTACTTTCCCAGACCTATTTTTACATTTTTATTTGGAAACAGGGTCTCCTAAGCCAGCGTCCATGGCTGGCTTTGAACCTGCATGAGTCTCCTGTCTCTGCCTCCCAAGCGTGGGGATAACATGCATGTGCCACTACACACAGCTTATACAAGAAACTTTTAAAACTCCACTAAAAACAATGCAAAATATCCGGCAAGACAGAAAATTATACTGAATGATCACTGCCTGACTTGAAACGCAAATGGCCAATAGATGTGTATGAATGCTCATCATCAATAACAATTGGGCAAATGCAAATCCAAAACATCTTGATATTTATTCATATGACTGCAGTTAGAAGGCCAATCCTCAAAATACAGACAATAATCAGTGTCTCATTTTCTCCAGTCCAAGGGGACAACAGGACCTTCAGCTGGTCTTCATCCAGCTAACTGGTCACCACAGTCACCATCATGCAAGTGATGACCACCCCCAGTGACACTGGGCTCAGAGTGATCCAGGCATATGATGTCCAAAATCTACCCCATTCTGGTGAGAGGAAGGTGAGACACCCGGGCTGTGTGGCCAGGGCTGCGATTCAGCTGCCCCTGTCACCAGACCTCAGGCCTCATCAGAGTCATCTTTCTGTGTTCAAGCCTGTGCCCAGGGTTGGTGGCACATGATGGGGAGGGTTTCAGCCCCAGTCATGACCTTTAAGGCCCCGAAGCCCCAATTAAGAGGTGGACACAGGACCAGATGGGCAGCGCCCCCAGAGCAGAAGGTTCTGGAGGGGTGCCCAGATCACAAAAGATGCAAGATAAGCATAGAGCATTCAGAAAGCCCAGGCTCAACCCCAGAGATATAATCTTCAAGCTGCAGGGGCACTGAGCACTGGGTTGAATATTCACAGTGACAGAGGATCCAGGGCTTCCAGAGACTAGCCAGGCTCCTGGGTACACAAAGCAGATGTCTGGGTGCTCCCCTATTCCCCCAAGTAATCAACCTCTGGGTGGGGTACCAGCCCAGCCCCACCAACCCCCTGCTCTGCAGTGGAGCCAACCATGGTAAAGCTCATCTGTATTCACCACCCAGGTTGATTCTAATGCCTCTCTACTCCAGAACCCAGCTTGACCTGTCCTATTCCTGGTGTAGCAGAACAAGCTGGTGGTGAGTGTGGGTGCTCTCAGGGACAGAGGGATGCTGTACACTTGAGAGCCAGCCCTGGGACTTTTGGCTTTTACTCATCTTACCAGGCCGGAGAGGAGGGATGGCTAGCCAGAGTACAGCTAGTGCAGAAGGTCCTGACTTACAATGGTTCTACTTAACACAGAAGGTCCTGACTTACAGTGTTTCTACTTAACAGTCTACTTTACAGTGGTGTGAAAGCGGTGTGCACTCATGGGAAGCCACACTGGGAATTTTGAGTTATTATTTTTGCCTGGTTAATGATATGCTGTAGGATTCCCCCCTGATGCTAGACGCTGGCTGCCCATCTCAGCTCCACTCAGCCCCATATAATGAGAGGGACAACCAATGCACTACACTCAGTCACCCTGTCAGTATCAAACATAGTTTGGATTCGGTGGTTTCCTAGCTCTAGGCTATAGGCTATAAGCTATAGGTTGATGTTAGTGTTGGGGCCCTCTTCAGGTGGGTGAGGCTGAGCTGTGGTGGTAGGTAGCTTGGATACAGGGAATCCATTTTGAGTCAAATGCCATAGAATATTCCTTTCATTCCAGCCATGTGGGAAGCTAAGGCTCAGGCATTTGGTGGCTAGCCTGGGTAAATTAGCAAGATGTTTTCTCAAAATAAAAATTAAAAGATTTGGGGATGTACCTTAGTGGTACATTATATTAGAGTGCTGCAGGTTAGATCTCCAGGATCTGCCATTAAACACATAGAAAACAGCCAATTCAGCTGGGCATTGATAGTGCAGGCATGGCACAGGGGTATAATTTCACTCTTCCACATGTGGGTTTCCATTATCCTCAGCACCTCTTGTTGAAGCAACTGTTTCTTACCCATTACACATTCTTTACTACCTTTTCAAATATCAGCACACTGTGCATGTCTGTACAAATCCTGGCTATCTTTTCTGTGTTACTGGCCTGCCTGTTTCCTATTATTTCAAAGACTGCAATGTTTTAAGTACTATCACTTTAGAATATTTTTGTGTGAGGCTGGTACTGGAACTCAAGGGGATTTTACCTCTAAGGTACAGCCCTGTCATATTTTTTATTCTTTATTTTGTAACAGCATCTCCCTGATTTGCAAAGAGCCTCACTAAGTAGTAGCTGAGGCTGTACACAAACCTCAATCTTCTGGTTTCAACCTATCAAATGCTGGAACTACAAGCATGTGCCTTCATGCCTGGCTTGGAATGTGTTTTAAAATCAGGAAGTGTGGTGCTTCTAGCTTTGTTCTGTCTCAATATTGCTTTGGCTGTTTAGGGTCTGTCTTAGTCCCTATTTGCTGCTTTACCATAAGGCAATAAACTGGGTAATTACACAAAACAAAATCACTTAAAAAATAAGTAGCTTTTCTACACCCCAACCATGAATCTACTGAAACCAAAGTCACAAAAACAATTAAATTCACAATATCCTCAAAAAATCACTAAGGAATAAATATCACAAAGGAGGTAAAGGTCTAATATAATGAAAATTATAGTACCCTAAAGAAAGAAATGAATATCTCAGAAGCTGGCAAGACCTCTAGTGTTCCTGCATAGGCAAAATTAATATTAAAATGGCCAAACAACCAAAAGTGATCTATAAATTTTATGTGATCCCTATGGAAATATCAATGTCATCCTAGACAAAACAGTCCTAAAATTTATATGGGAAGAACAACAGATCCAGAATACCCAAAGCAATTCCAAGCAATAAGAAGCATGCTGAAGGCAACAGAATACCTGTCTTCAAATTATACTCAAAGCTATAGTAATAGAAACAGCATGGTATTAACACAAAACAGACACAGAGACCAATGGAATAGGATATAGAGACCAGTCGTCATATTCATAGCCAGTTGTGTTTTGCCAAAGAAACAATGCACTGGAGAAAAGCTAGTGTTTTCAGCAAATGGTGCTGAAAAACTGGAGATTCAGAATATAATACATACACAGAATTATATTATTTCAGAGCTATCTTTATTTTGATTGCTTTATTGCCAAACCAAATATTCTTTTTTTTGGGGGGGGGTTACTGGGATTTAAACACAGTGGCATTCTACTTTCAAGCCATACCCCAAAACCTATTTTTAATTTTGAAACTACCAGTTCTTGCTAAGTCCCTGAGGTTGGACTTGCACCTGTGATTCTCATATCTTAGCCTTCAAAACTTTGGAATTATAGGCCAAATATTTTCCATATATTAAAAGGACAAATATTGATCAATATGGGCAATGAGATCCGGACATGATGGAGCACGCTTTAATCCCAACATTTGGGAGGCTGAGACAGGATGATTGTGGTTTACAGCCAGCCTCATCTACTTAGGTCCTTTACAACTTGGTGAGACCCTGTTTCAAAATAAAGAATAAAAAATAGTACTGGGGCTATAGCTGGGAGTTAGAATGCCCCTGGGTTCCATCCCCAGTACCTCAAAAACAATACTGGCATTGAACTCAGACTTTGCTGTGATCTGCCTTTTACCAGGTGTGTAATCTTGAGTTGTCTACCCAACGAGCTGTAGTCATCTTTTCTGTGAAATATGCACAGCACTATTTTATTTTTTAATTTCATTTTTACATAATGTGTTTTTTTGGTGCATTAAAAACAGACATTTTATATAGTAGACATGGGATAAATAAAGTTTACCTATATGTACCAAAATGAGAGCGTTTCTGACACACTCTAATCTCTACAGAAATGTTGATTCTCATTTTTATAATTATGCAGTTCCTCATATATGTATCTTGGGACACTTAGTATGGCTCTTTTAAAAATTGATGACCTCTGTCTCTGCCAAAAGAGAGAAGACAAAAAGTTATCATATTAGGATAGGTTCACTATCCTAGTTAGGAGCACACTAATAGAATTTTAAGTCTTTATCTCATTTCTTCAAGAAAGCTGTGTGTTTTTTATCCTTATGCCAGAATAACTAGCCTATTTGAGCAGGTTATCACTTAGTAGAATTACATGCCATTTTTTTCTCTTTACGCATGTAGAATCAATGTTTTAAATATAACTACATTTAAAATAGAGTCAAATTGCCAGGCATGGTGGTGCATTCTTATAATCCCAG